>NC_090340.1:15478105-15778105 GCF_035084215.1 Heptranchias perlo
CCACAATTCACACGTCACACACACACATTAGCAGCTATTCATCTATGACAGCCACATCACCCAAACATCTTGCAGGACACTCACTGACACACTTCCCTCTTTCTTGCAGGAGAATGTGGCACATAACAACAGGTAGCAAGAAAGACCTGGGGAAGGATAGGCGCGCCTACATGTCCTCACCCTCATGGAGGACATCGTGCTGGCAATCATTGGGCAATCCATTGCTGCAGCCATGACCACTGGCGGTGCTGGAGGTATCAATGAGAAGGGTCTCTGCATACCTAATTCTCCTTCTCACCTCCCACTTCTCCCTCATTCCACAATCTTTTATGACTCACGTGCTGCAGATGGTGTCAGCACAAATATCTTAGTTTCTTCTCTCTCCTCACAACAATTCAACCCATGGCCCTTTGTCATTTCAGGTGCCCGAGACCTGGAACTGGCACCATCAGAGGAGACAGAGGAAGATGACAGTGATGGTGCAGACACATCATCACTCGCAGTCACCAGCCCAGACATTGACACTGCGTGTAATTTAGAGGCTATGACAGAGAAGGGATCTGCATGTGGTGAGACATCAGGCACAAGTGCGCAGGAGGTGGGGTGGGGGGAATAGATACCACAGGTGCCAGCTCGCCAGAGGGCGAGGTCACACACTAGTTCTGCTGCAGAGGAGTCAGATGATGACTTCGATGAGCCAGGCTACAGACGAAGGCTGATAGGCAACTCAAGGGGCATGGAGGAGTCCAGCTCCAACTTGGCACAGGGCTTTGCGCAAAGCTTGGAGCCCATCCTTTCCCACATGGAACAGGTGGTCACCTTCATCAGCACACCTGTAGAACCCACCATGATGCAGCATCTGATGACTGATGTCTCAGCTTCCATTGCAGCACAAACAGTTTCCATCCAAGGTCTGCATGCTTCAGTAGAAGCGCAGACTGTTGCTATCATGGCTCTGGGTACCACTGTGGAATGGGGCTTCCAGGGCATCACAGCACTCCAGCAATCTGTTCTCCAACAGATCACCAGGATTGCTGAGGCACCACCCCGGGAGAGTTGCAGTGGAACCACAGGAGACGAACCTGCTGTCCTCTCTCAGGATGACAGCATTCCTGCTCCTACCCGTGCCACTCCGTCAGTGTCCTTGCTGTTGCCTGTCAGACTGCCAGGCCAGACTGCTGCAGCCCAGGTCAAGATGGTGCAGTCTGCAGCCAGGCCCTCCCAGCCCAGAGCTGCTCGAGGTCGTCCTCCAAGACCATCACCTTGAGGGTCATCACCCATGCACCAGCCACTGGGGATGCACCTCATAGGAGCACTAGGATAGGTAAAGGAATGACAGGCGCTAAGGGAATGCACAAGATGAATAGTCTCATTTTGTTTGGTTTATTACATATGTTAATTGATAAATCTGGATTTGGATTTGCATTTGGTGTTGGCTTTCATTTCTGCGATGAGCTGAGGGAGGAAGCAATGCGTAATCATAAGGAGGACGATTTCATGATCATGTGGGAGCAGAAAGGTAAGGGGTGTGGGACTGTTGGAGAATGGGGAGGTGTCGTTGAGGTTACTGGTATCTCTCATTAATAATCTGATCACACACAACCCTGGCAGACAGGACCTGTCTACCTTGTTGCCTCCCTGCCGCTTCCTCCACTTCCTGCTGCACTTCCTCCTTCTCCTCCATTTCCTTCTCCATCTCATCCTCCTCTTCCTCTGCCTCTGGCTCAGGTTCTCGCCAGATAGATAAGCAATGGCAACCATTTAAAGAAATATTTCAATATTCTCAATGAATATACATTCCATTGAGAAATAAAAACTACATGGGAAAAGTGATCTATCCGTGGCTAACTAAAGAAGTTAAGGATAGTATTTGATTAAAAGAAGAGGCCTATAATGTTGCCAAGAAGAGTAGTAAGCCTGAGGATTGGGAGAGTTTTAGAAACCAGCAAAGGATGATGAAAAGATTGATAAAAAGGGAGAAAATAGAATATGAGAATAAACTAGCAAGAAATATAAAAACGGATTGTAAGAGCTTCTAGAAATATAAAAAAAGTGAGATTAACAAAAGTAAACATTGGTCCCTTAGAGGCTGAGACAGGAGAAATTATAATGGGAAATAAGAAAATGGCAGAGATGTTAAACAAATATTTTGTATCTGGCTTCACAGTAGAAGACACAAAAAGCATATCAGAAATAGTGGAGATCTAAGGGGTTAATGAGAATGAGCAACTTAAAGTAATTAATATCAGTAGATAAAAAGTAGTAGAGCAACTAATGGGATCAAAAGCCAACAAATCCACTGGACCTGATGGCCTACATCATAGGGTTCTAAAAGAGGTGGCTGCAGAGATAATGGATGCATTGGTTCTAATCTTCCAAAATTCCCTTGATTCTAGAATGGTCCCAGTAGATGGAAGGTAGCAAATGTGACCCCACTGTTCAAGAAAGGAGGGAGAGAGAAAACAGAGAGCTACAGGCCAGTTAGCCTGACACTAGTCGTCGAGAAAATGTTGGAATCCATTATTAAGGAAGTGGTAAAAGGGCACTTAGAACATCAAAATATGATTAGGCAGAGTCAACATGGTTTTATGAAAGGGAAATCGTGTTTGACAAATTTAATAGAGTTTTTTGAGGATGTAACTGGAAGGGTAGATAAAGGGGAACCAGTGGATGTAGTATATTTGGATTTTCAAAAGGCATTCGATAAGGTGCCATATAAAAGGTTGTTACACAACATAAGGGCTCATGGGGTTGGGGGTAATATATTAGCATAGATAGAGGATTGGTTAATGGACAGAATTCAGAGAGTAGGGATAAACGGGTCATTTTCAGGTTGACAGGCTGTAACTAGTGGGATGCCGCAAGGATCAGTGCTTGGGCTTCAGCTATTTACAATCTACATTAATGACTTAGGTGAAGGGACTGAGTGAAATGTATCCAAGTTTGCTGATGATACATAGCTAGGTAGGAAAGTAAGCTGTGAGGGGGACGCAGAGAGTCTTCAAAGGGATATAGACAAGTTAACCGTGTGGGTAAGAAGGTGGCAGATGGAGTATAATGTGGGGAAATGTAAGGTTATTCACTTTGGTAGGAAGAATCGAAAAGCAGAATATTTTTTACATGGTGAGAGACTATTAAATGTTCACCTTCAGAGAGATTTGGGTGTCCTCGTACAAGAAACACAGAAAGTTAGCATGCAGGTACAGCAAGCAATTAGGAAGGCAAATAGCATGTTGGCTTTTATGGCAAGTGGATTGGAATACAAAAGTAAGGAAGTCTTGCTACATTTGTACCGGGCTTTGGTGAACCACATCTGGAATATTGCGTGCAGTTTTGGTCTCCTTAGCTAAGGAAGGATATACTTGCCTTGGCGGTACAACAAAGGTTCACTAGATTGATTCCCGGGATGAGAGATTGAGTAGAATGGGCCTTTATTCTTTGGAGTTCAGTACAATGAGAGGTGATCGCATTGAAACATGTAAGATTCTGAGGAGGCTTGACAGGGTAGATGCTGAGAGATCGTTTCCCCTTGCTGGGGCTCTAGAACTAGGGGCCATAGGCTCAGGAAAAGGAGTCGGCCATTTAAGACTGACATGAGGAGGAATTTCTTCACTCAGAGGATTGTGAATCTTTGGAATTCTTTACTCCACAGGGCTCCACTCAGTCATTGAGTATATTCAAGGCTGAGATAGATAGATTTTTGGACTCTAGAGGAATCAAGGGAAAAGGGGATCGAGCAGGAAAGTGGAGTTGAGGTTGAAGATCACCCATGATCTTACTGAATGGTGGAGCAGGCTCGAGGGGCCATATGGCCTACTTCTGCTCCTATTTCTTAATGTTCTTATGTTCTTATAGGCGATGGCAAGGGCTCCCTCATAATGCAGCATGCAGCATACAGCCACAAATCTTGGTACCTGCTCCAGAGTGGTCCAGGCAGCAGAAGCATTGCTTGAGGATGCCTATGGTGTGCTCGATGATGTTCCGTGTGGCAGCAGGGCTCTCACCGTATGCCTGCTGTGCACATATGTGTGCGTTCTGGACTGGAGTCATGAGCCACTTTATGAAGGGATAACCCTTGTCGCCTAGTAGCCAGCCTTTGACTTGCCGTGCTGGTTGAACTATGGGTGGCACAGAGGACTGCCGCAGAATGAAGGAGTCATCACTGCTGCCGGGATAGCAGGCATTGATCTGCATGATGCGCTGTGTGTGGTCGCAAACCAGCTGCACATTGAGGGAGTGGAATTCCTTTCTGTTCATGAATATGGCCGTGTTCTGATGTGAAGCTTGAATAGCAATATGCGTGCAGTCAATGGCACCCTGCACCATGTTGAAGCCGGCAATGCGAGCAAACCATCATGCACGCTCATGCTGCTTGTCTCTTTCAAGAGGGAACATAATGAATCTGTCTCGGAGTGTGTACAGAGTCTCCATGAAGTCCCTTATACAGCACTGCAAACTGTGAGGTGTTGCTTATATCACCAGCAGCAAACTGAAAGAAGCCAGAGCTGTAAAAATTACGCACCACGGTTATCTTGACAGCCAAAAGCAATGCTGTTCTTGCCCTGCTATGAGACTGCAATTCTGCCTACAGCATTTGACAAATCTCAGTCAGGACCTCTTTCGTGAACCACGGGCGTCGGATGCACTAATCGTCACTGAAGTTGAGGTAGGAGAATTGGTCCCTGAAGGCCCTCATTGGATATGGCCTCCTGCTGAGTGCCCTGCACCTCTTCCTCCTCCTCCTCCTCCTCCCTCTTCTTTCAGCTTGTCCTGTTCTGTGTGGCCTATCTGCATGCTCCCAGTCATGTTCAATTCCCAATGGAAGCCCTAGCAGGCCACCCACGTCTGGAACCAAAGTTGTTCAGCACGCTATTTAAAATGCCACTAACAGTACTGCAAGACCACCCAGATCACCCTCTATATAATATTGCAAAGTATAGGAAACGTCCAAAAACACATACAATTGTACCAGCAACCAGAATAACTAACCCAGCAACTAACCTGTAGCTCCTGTAGTGCCACCTTGTTACAGAGATGTTACAATTGGGGATTTCCTTATTCCATGCAAATCCACGTGTCAGTTTATTATTTTTAATTGGATCACATTGACACAGCCACATATCTTTGATCAAGGAACATCCTGCCATGTCTGGTGCTGTCCATGTTTCAATTATCCATACCCACATATGGCGGGAAGGAGTGATACTCCTTATGCATTTGCCCTTCCAATTTCTCAATTGATTCTACTGCCCATACCTTTATGGTTAGATGGGCCTGTAAGATCAGTAGTGCAATATCCATTCCTACCAGACCCTTGGCCTTTTCATCACACCGATGAGATGCAGCCTATACCCTGCCCAACTTCCTTAATTCACAAGTGGGATGTGTGAAAGTAATTACTTTCGATTTTGCAAGTTGTTCTCCTGACGCAAAGGTGGGGATATGGTTGTTTTCAATATCATCCACTCCCTGTTGTATTTGGGACAGAATGAATGCTCCATACCTGCTACAAGCAACTCTCTTGAAGCCTGGGCATCCTCTTTGATGAGTTTGTTAATTTTATCCTGGATTCTCGGGTCACTTGGCACCAAGTCAGCCACCGAGAACAACATCAGTCTAACCTCCCCGCCCTGGTTGTCTAGCATTTGGTTTTCCTTCAGCAAAGTTCCTTTAAGCTGCCATTGCATCTTCTCTTTGCTCTATTTTAGTGACTCAACATCCATCCTATTCCAACCAGCAGTGCCCCTAACAGCTCCAATATCCAGCCATTCGTCCACTCCCCGCCTGGTCCGGTTCGGGAGGGGGGATAGAGCAGAGGTCTGGTTAATCTCACTTGTTGTGGCGGGGGCAGGGGCTGAAACTCGATCCCGGATGTTCTGGAGCATACACTCCATCAACTGTTTGTAAAAGGTTACATATGTCGGGTTGCACAGTGTCTTTGGCATGGACACGTTATTAAAATATTTCATAGCGCACGTCATTAAATAGATATTGTCCTGTATCTCGAGCTATTAGTCCATTAGTGGGTCCCTTTTCCACCAAGGGACAGGTGTGATTCTGGGTCACCTTCCTTGGAACCTTGTCCTTTTGTATTAGTAACCGTACATCATTTAGCTTAAAGCTCCTCATGTCATGGGGCATCCCGACAAAAGGGGTTACACTTGGCCTTTTGTTATTACAGTGACAGATATACGTGCCCTTCTCGGACCAGAACCGAGGCCAGCATAGTTTATGTCCTTCCTAGGCTGCATTCACACCGTCTCCTATCTGATTCCATTTGGTCCCCCCTTGTCCCCTCTTCCAGAATATGGGTGGTGGCTGTGTGTCACCACCCATATTCTGGAAGAGGGGACAAGCTGTGTGTCAGCTGGTGTGTCCAGTGAGCCTACGGCTGAACATACAAAGGGGCAACTGCATAAAATGCATACCCCTTCATAACTAGTACTGGTCATCGATGCGTTGCAAGTAGAGTTGTGGTACCAACCACCAGATCAGACAATACGTAAGAACCGCGATGCCTCCAAGCTGGAGGTGTTGGTAATGATACTTCCTCCGCGCACCGACAGCGTACATTGTTGTCTTCTGTCCAGGTATCCAAGGTCAATGTATCTTCCATCCTTGTCCACCCATCCAGTTTGCAGTAGGGGTTTGTTATCAGAAATATCATTGTTGTTGCTATCACCATCTTTTGGGCTCCTATCCTTCTCATGGTGGTATCTCTCTCTGCTCAGTTGGTGTCTCATTCGCTTCAGGATGTTTGTTGAATCTGATTAAATGTTAGTGTCAGCATATATATCATAGTAAGGAATCTTACAACACCAGGTTATAGTCCAACAGTTTTATTTGAAAATCACAAGCTTTCGGAGGCTTTCTCCTTCGTCAGGTGAAGTGTCACCTGACGAAGGAGAAAGCCTAAGAAAGCTTGTGATTTTCAAATAAAACTGTTGGACTATAACCTGGTGTTGTAAGATTCCTTACATTTGTCCACCCCAGTCCATCACCGGCATCTCCACATCATATATATCATAGTGTCAGTGTATATATCATAGTGTCAGCGTATATATCATAGTAAGGCAAGGGGTTAAAACCCCATGAACATGGACCCCTGGACAATATACCTGGATTAAGGAAAAGGTTAATGTTGCTCCTTTGGAACATTTAAACTGAATCAATTTAAAATAACCTGCAGAGGCCTCTTTGGCTTTCAAGACACGGTTGATGAGAAAAAGAGGGAGTACCATGGGAAATCTTGGAATCACATTCCACAGAACTGATATCAGACAAAAATAGTCAAAAACCTACTGAAGCATCCATTGTAAGAGCCACGCAAAGCCATGAGAAAAGACAGGTCGTCATGGTAACATTGATAAGGTGTGGGGGACTGTCACATTCCGTGGTGTCTGGAAAACACATAGAATTATGGCACCTAGTCTCCAGCAAGATAACTGTCAATCATTAAGGCCTAGTCATGGTTGAAGCCTGGCAACCGTGGGTCATTGGTCAAAATGACACTATCTCTAATTCATCAAAGTCCCAAGGGGCAAAAACAATTAAAAAGGCATCAGGACGGAATTGGTACTGCAGTCAGGTGGAAGCCTAATAAAGCTGACCTACAGGAGGGACATTCAGTAACAAGACTCTTAAAAGCTCCAAAAGACTTGATTAACCTTAACGGGCCTGGAATCAGAAATCCTTGGTTTTAAGGTGATGTGTATTACTTGATTTGCTCGCTGCTTGTTTACGGGTAGAGTATGGTTGCATGCATTTCTTGACCTTGCTTCATGCCTGTGTGAACCATAACATCATTAAATAATCACTTTGATTAATGAAACTACCATGAGTGGGGTCTTTCTTTGTCTGACTATTCGTCCAGGTTTAAGAACCACTGAAAAAGTAGGCAAGTTACGACCTTCTGAATCAGGGATTGATGGCACTCTCTTTACTTTCCTTGTTGGTTGCAGTCGAGGGGGTGGCATGTTACAGACATAGTCACCGAAGGCCACCCACTGCGGTGGTGCCATGGGCCGAGCTCAAAGTTCCTAGACTGTTATGATCATAGGCTCAGGGTGCGGCCACCTATCATCTGCAGTTTCCAGTATCATGATGCGTGTGCTATCTATCTGGTATCTATGCTCAAAATTCTGCAGTTCTCTCTCATCACCTGGTCTGCTGAAATGAGTGCCTTAATCACATTCAATTGTGTTGGGCAGACCCCATGGGGTGAACATGTGCTCAATGAGAACTATCGCTGTTTGAGTGGCTGTAGCTTATTAACTGGAAAGGCTTCTACCAATTTCGAAAAATAATCCACCACCACTTTGCCTTGTGAGGTCCTTTTTAATTGTCCAATATAATCAATCTGCTGTGTATCCCATGGTCCAGGTGTGACCTTTAAATGCTTTTTTGGTACCTTTGTTTTAGGTCCTGGGTCATATTTTTCACATATGCATTGGTTCATGACTGCTGTCACATCTGCTGTTATATCCGGCCATCACATTGTTTCAAGCAGTCATTTAACCTAGCTCTCTCCCCTCTGATGTCTGCTGGACGTATACGTCTATCGGACAATCTCTTTTCTGAGTTCTGTCGGGGTGATCATTCGGTTTTGATAACGTACCAATTTATCGGCATCTAGGGTGACATCCTCCCCACTTTTAGGACATCCCTGAGGCCATGGTCCTGTGCCTGAACGGCAGCCTGCAACTTCTGGATCCAGGGATCAGTGTCTCAGGGGAGGAGGCTACCGTCGATGATACCGCCGGAGAGTGTGTGTTAACCTCTCGCTAATCAATGGTTAACCACCATGAACCATCAGGTTTACAGACGGGCCAAACTGGGGAGTTACAAGGCTTTCTCAGGACTCCTTGTTCGACCAGTGACGCTACTACCCTAGCTATCGGTATCTATGCTTTCTTTTGGAAACGGGGTGGGTCAAGTCCGTCAATCTGTACTACTCGATCTATTCTGCCATACTCATTCTTGCGTTGTGCCCAGCAGGGGGCAGTCTTTAGCAGTCGATCAAATTCTCTCCATTGGTGTCGGAGGCACGCTGCTAGGTCATATCGACTTTGTATCACTATTGACAAAATTCATCCTGTCCGGTCCTGGTCTATCAGCAGCCCTCCTTTAGGAAAATCTGCATCCATTTGCCACAAGCACATATTTACCATGTCCACCACTACATTGTTCTTTCCCATCCAATCTACTCCCAAGGTACCATCCTCTGTCTCCTATTGTTTTTGAGTCCACACTGCCATGTGGCGAGTATTTACATCCCCCACTGTGACTTCCACCTCTACCATCTTCCCCGTATTGCCTCTTCCTCCAAAGCCCCCTAGCTCTACAGTGCCTTGAATTTCAAATTGTTGGTCAAGTGCACCCCATGCCACGGTAAGTGACGTGCCAGTATCTACTAGCAATATTTTGGGGCGGCCTCCAACCCGGAATGTGGTCTTCCATAAGCAACCCGGTGCAACGCAAAGTGTGATTCCTTGACCGGAGAGCCCCCATACTGTCATTTCATCTGTCCCTGACTTTTATAGAATGGCGCTGACCTGTTTATGCTTCCACACTGGGTGGGGAGGGGGCGCGGTGGGGAGGGAAATGCTGGGGAAAGGTAGAATCAGAGTGATCTAAGGACTTCTTCAAGAATTTTGTCTCCTGTCTCAGAATGTCTATCTCGGATTTTCCACTTTCCTCTTTCCCTGCACGACCACTCTCTGATGGACTATTTTGGCATTTCCGAGCAAAATGTCCCTTCTTCCCACAGTGCCACCCCGGACCTGCCCTGCCTCCAAACTTACTTCCCTGTACTGCGGGTTTAAATCGTCATCTTCCTTCATTTCTTCAGGGAGTTTGGGGCACTTGCCCCTGTAGAGCATACACCTTCCCCACTCTCTCAGATTTATTTTGCTTATATTTACTGGATAGCCAGGCCAGAACTCATGCTTCATTGTGGACCTCCACCGAGGGATCATAAACATTGCTTATTCCCCCATATTTGTTGCCAGTGGCCTTTATTATATACTGAACCCACAGTCTGGTACCCTCCACTCCTAAGGCGATGAGGTCTACCAGGGGAGAAGCAGCTTTATAGCGGTGTCACATTCGTTCAATGAATGGTCCTGGGTTTTCGCCAGTGCCTTGCTTGCATTCAAACAGGCACTTCAGAGCATTGGGATTTGAGCTAACACTGAACCCAGTCGCTTTCCATACTGCTGCTTTAGTGCCTCCCAGCCTGTCGCTCCATTACGGACTGTAGCGAGCAGGATCTTATAGATGTCAAGGTTACACACATGTAATAGTAATTTAACCTTTTCCCCTGCATTACAGCCATGTCACATGCCAGTCAGATCTATCCTAGGCAGACACATCCTTGAGTCTTCCTTATGTTTAATGTTATGCAGGATGTTAGTGGGCATGGCCTGTAATTGGAGGGCATCGTATGGGATATTAGAGAATCCCACCTCAGCTCCTGCCGTGTCAGTTTTTATTACTGGTATAGGTTTCATTGCTGCTTGGGGGGTTTGGTCTATTTCAGGAGGTCCTGGTCCTCCTTCGCTCTGTCTCGGTTGTCCTCATACTGACTTCTGCTAGCTCTCAGGAGTTTACCTCTTCCCAGGAAGGATTACTGTTCTCACTATCCTGTGGGAAATTTAGGTTGGCTGTCATGGCTTGCATCATGCCTTTCTTCCACTTTAATCTTTCCCCCAGCTCCTGTATTTTCTTTTGACAGTGGGTGTGATCTCCCCCCCTGCTACACTATGCCGGTCGTCCTGTTTCTGACTTAGGACTGCTCACTGCTCACTGGCTTAACTCATCTACCTTCTTTTTCCATATCTTATCCTGACCTTCCTGTTGTTGTAGTTCGGCATTACATGCTATTCATTTTCTGGCTTTTTTTGCACCTTCGGATTGAAGGTAATCTACTGACACAGCCAAAGTCACGTTGGAAGCAGTTGTATGAGCTAATTGCTTTTCCATCTATAATTTTTGTTCCATCAACTTTTTCTTGAGGTCTCCCTCGGTTTCTAATTGTTTCTTAAGTTTTACAATTTGCTGTCCTTGCCATGACACGACTATAGCTTTCCATTTTTCCTTTCTCACATGCTTTTCTTTGATTAGTGTCCTCGCCAACTCTCCTTTCCACTCTAGGTTTTCTGCTTTCTCTATCAAGGGCACATGTGACCCTAATGATTTTTCCACATACATGTGGATTGTCGAACATAAACCATCCAGTGCACTCGCCATGGTTTATTCTCTCACGGGCTTGGGGGGGTGACTACCTTTCTCACTCGGTCACAACCACTTATTCTTCCTCCTCGTCTCGTCGGAATAACTCAGTCAAACTCTTAACACTAGCTACTCCAAACCTTTAAAACTCGGGCCCACCCACGGACGCCATATGTTAGTGGATTTTCCCATTACTATTGCGACAAAAGGGATGTTAATCCTTCGACAATAACTGCCGTGTGATACAAGGTCAAGTGGTTATAAAATAGCAAGCCTTAATAACACAACTGTCTTCAAATTACATTAAATGACAAGCAATCAATACAACCTGATTTCTCCATGAGTTCAAATTGATCAGACCTGACCCACCCCTGGACTGCCTATGGCAATAGACTTCCGACCATCCCCGCTCAAGAGCTCTAACGTTTGGGAGCGAGCATGCCCTATCTATCTCCTATTTGGCTGCATTGTTCTGCTCATACACCCCTCTGACTTATTTCCTGTATGTAAAACATCCCACTGTGCTGACTCTGTCAAAAACCACCAAGGATGGTTTATACTATCTGCTCCATGAACAGTTTGTTCCACCTCTGCCTTACTTGGCGCCTGCAATATCTTATTGTTTTCATATCCTTTCACTGTTATCAGGTCTTAGTATGTTTATACAATATTAGTACAAACTGCCTGTTAACTCTTACTTGTTTTTCACTATTCTAATGCCTCAGCACTTTTTCTATGACCTCTTGGAATTCTGTAAATTATCTTTCTTACAGAGATTCGGAACTTTGCTCTCCTTTGTACATCCGCCCTCTTGCTAAGATGCATGGCACTATGCAAGCCGATATTCTTCTATGCTTGTTTCAAACCATATTCTTACAGTAAGCATAAAGGATCATGCAGTAGTAGCAGACCTGCATTGATAACCATCAGAGCAGTAATGCACCGAAGTACAAAGCTCAAAAACATCTTCAAAGGTTAAAATCAAATTGATCACTTCCCGTGAATAAATATGTGAGCGATCCCGGTGAATGACACGGGTTTGCAGTTTTATTAATGGGTTGTGGTGACGTGTGACACCCAGTAAATAAATAGAAACTGTTCCCATTGGCAGAAGTGTCGAGAACCAAAGGACACAGATTTAAGGTGTTTGGCAAAAGAACCAAAGGCGACATGAGGAAAAACTTTTTTACGCAGCGAGTTGTAATGATCTGGAATGCACTGCCTGAACGGGTGGTGGAAGCAGATTCAATGGTAACTTTCAAAAGAGAATTAGATAAATACTTGAAGGGAAGAAATTTACAGGGCTATGGGGAAAGAGCAGGGGAATGGGACTAATTGGAAAGCTCTGTTAAAGAGCCGGCACAGGAACGATGGGCCAAATGGCTTCCTCCTGTGCTGTACCTACTATGATACTATGATACTTTTGGTATCAACCCAACTGGAAACAGTTTTGCAGAAACGCTGAAAAAGCCTGGAAATTCGAGTCTGAAGCTTTAATACGGCGCCAGCCAGGTTTATAACTGGAAGTTTTTGTCCCCACTGATAAGATCAACCTATAGAAGGCACCTGTATCTCCAATCACTTCTACCGTACACCAGGGCTGCAATTCCTGTTCTTGGTGCGAGCAGCGGTTCAGGAGGAGAGAGGAACCCCCATCAGCCTGATTCAGCAGGACAGAGGGATGAGGAAAGAATGGGTCGATATTAAAGAGTCAAGTGTATGGCAATTAAAAGAAGAAATAGATAGCATTAAAGGAGAGAGAATGAGTTAATGAAGGGGAAATGGGAAGGATAAATGGATGATAGTGAAGGGAAGAGGAAAGGAGCACATACTGGAAGAAGTGCTGTTGGAAGAAGCTGAGATTGGTGCTTTGAGGAGGGGGAGGGGAGAAAAGTGTTAGTATTCACTTGTGGGAAGTGGGGAGGGAGAGTATGAGTTTGAAATTGGAAGTGGAAGAATACTGTCAGCTTAACTTAGTCAGAGGGGGAGAGGTGTGCCAGGTTCGATTAACAAGGAGAGAAGTGCATCTGCAGTGAAGAAGGTGGAGAAGGGTGTTTCTGTGAAAGGATAGGGAATTGGATGGGTACAGTGTCTAGGTGAAAAGGTGGGGGCTTGTCTGGGGTAAAGTGTCTCTGTGAAATGGTGGAGAGTTGAATGAGGTATAGTTTCCCTGTGAACTCGCCACCATTTCACAGAGATATTCTTTACCTGAGTATTGATCTGCAGTATTAGTTTAACCCAGATCACATTTAATTTAATCATGTTAGGGGTGATTTTAAACCCTAAAAATGGGTGGGTTGGGGACGGATGAGAGTAGAAAATTGTAGTTTTTGTGGGTCACAACCGTAAAATTTACAGACTTTGCATTCCCAGTAGGAAGCCTGTACTTTTACATGCTGACGTTAAACCCGGAAATAAAGCCGGGTTGCAGTCGCGACCCGAAAAACAACTATTTTCAACTTCCACCCGTCCCCAACCCACCCGTTCTTGGGGTTTAAAATCACCCCCTTATGTTCACTGGTGCCCAGCTGTGCCACTATTTCCATTCCCAGTACGCTATTTGGGTCACTTGCCATTACCAGGTCAACATGGGATGCTTCTCATTGCATCCCTGATCCACTGGGTCAAAAACCATGTTGTACAGATCCGGTTCCGATCCGGGTCTGCTTGGCCATTCCCAGTTTATGTCAGAAGTTAAAAACAAAATAATGCAAATCTGAAACAAAAACAGAAAACACTGCAAACACACAGGAGGTCAATCAGCATCTGTGGAGAGAAACAGAGAGTCAACGTTTTGGGTTCATATCCTCTCCATAACTGAAAAAATAAGAGACCTACTTGCATATTAATGGGATCCAGAAAAAGGGGAAATACATAAAAATACACAGAAGTTATAATACCGAAACAGGCCATTCTGCCCAAACAGTCCATGCCTCCATATTAGCCCTCAGAGGTTTGGACCAAACTGGAGTACTTGGCGTGCACGACCTCTTCATCCAGCTATGCACACATTCAACTTAGTTATTAATGCGTCTTGACCTGAAAAAGGAGGAGGCATGATACTAAACTCATCTCTCTAACCAGGTTAAATATGTTTACTTCCACTGCGTGGACTCCAGTCATATTCAGCTCTGATCTGACACAACCTGAACCACAAATTTAAAAGCCAAGAGGGACCGTGAATCCAAACAAATCCCCGCAAACTGATCTTAACACAAATTTGGGGAATACAAGTTAAAAGGCAGCATCAGTTATTACGTATAAAAACAGAAAATGCTGGAGAAGCTCAGCAAGTCAGGCAGTATCTGTGGAGAAAGAAACAGAGTTAACGTTTCAGGTCAAAGACCTTTCGTCAGAACTGGAAGATATTAAAGAGTTAATGTTTTTAAGCAAGTACAGAGCCAGGGAAGGGAGGGGAGAGGAGGGAAGAACAAAAGGGAAGGTCTGTGATAGGGTAGAGGGCACGAGTGATTAAATGACAAAAGGGATGATGGTGCAAGGAAGGAAAGTGGTAATGGGACAGGTTAAGAAATAAAAGACCAGTATAGAGTAGCTGTAAATGGCAATAGCAGAACTATTACCAGCAGCTGCAGTCTAATAAATAAAAATATATATATATTGAAAAACAAATTGAAAATGGGAGCAGTGGTTATGGTCTGAAATTATTGAAATCAATGTTGAGTCCGGAAGGTTTTAAAGTGCTGAAATGAAAGATAAGGTGCTGTTCCTCAAGCTTCCATTGAGCTTCATTGGAACAGTGTAAGAGGCCGAGGTCAGAGTGGGAGTTGGACGGGGAATTAAAATGGCAAGCGACCGGAAGCTCAGGATCACACTTGCGGACATATGCAGAGGTGTTCAGCAAAGTGATCACCCAATCTGCATTTGGTCTCCCCAAGGTAGAGGAGACCGCATTGTGAGCGGCGAATACAGTTTACTAAATTGAAAGAATTACAAGTAAATCACTGTTTCACCTGGAAGGAGTGTATGGGACCCTGGACGGTGGGAAGGGAGGTGGTGAAGGGGCAGGTGTTGCATCTCCTGTGCTCGCATGGGAAGGTGCCATGGGGTAGAGAGCAGAAGTTGGGGGTGATGGAAGAGTGGACCAGGGTGTCACGGAGGGAGCAATCCCTTCAGAATGCTGAAAGGGGAGGGGAGGGGAAGATGTGTTTGGTGGTGGGATCGTGCTGGAGATGGCAGAAATGGCAGAGGGTGATACGTTGAATGTGCTGGCTGGTGGGATGGATGGTGAGGACAAGGGGAACCCTATCATGGTTCTGGGACGGAAGAGAAGGTGTGGGGGTAGAAGTGTGGGAAATAGGACGGACACGGTCGATCACCCTGTCAACTACAGTGGATGGGAATCCTCGGTTGAGGAAAAAGGAAGACATATCGGAAGCACTGGTGTGGAAAGTAGCATCATCAGAACAGATGTGACGGAGACGGAGAAACTGGGAGAAGGGAATAGAGTCCTTACAGGAAGCGGAGTGGGAAAAGTGTAATCAAGATAGCTGTGGGAGTCGGTGGGCTTATAGTAGATATTTGTTGACAGCCTATCCCCAGAAATGGAGATGGAGAAGTCGAGGAAGGGAAGGGAAGAGTCAGAGATGAACCATGTGAAGGCGAGGGATGGGTGGAAATTTGAAGCATAGTTGATGAAACTTTCCAGTTCGGGGCGAGAGCAGGAAACGGCACCGATACAGTCATCAATGTACCGGAAAAAGAGGTGAGGGAGGGGACCTAAGTAGGACTGGAACACGGAATGTTCCACGTATCTCACAAAAAGGCAGGCATAGCTAGGGCCCATACAGGTTCCCATAGCGACTCCTTTTATTTGGAGGAAGTGAGTAGAGACAAAGGAGAAGTTGTTGAACGTAAGAGTTCAGCCAGGCGGAGTTTGTTTGACCAAATTGTCTCATGATCCTGGTCTTATCGCTATCTTTGGATTATTGTTCCACTTTTTGGGTGATTGATCCTGTTTTATCACATAGCTGCCATGTTTCACAATGAGGGTGACAAGGGTAAGTCACTCGTCAAAGGTTAACACTTTACAATTCAGTAAAATAAGCCAGTGTGGATGGAGGTCGGACCATCGCCCAGAGTGGATGGAGCTCGGACCATCACCCGGTGTGGATGGAGCTCGGACCATCACCCGGTGTGGATGGAGCTCAGACCATCACCCGGTGTGGATGGAGCTCGGACCATCACCCGGTGTGGATGGAGCTCGGACCATCACCCGGTGTGGATGGAGTTCGGACCATCACCCGGTGTGGATGGAGCTCAGACCATCACCCGGTGTGGATGGAGCTCGGACCATCACCCGGTGTGGATGGAGCTCGGACCATCACCCGGTGTGGATGGAGCTCGGACCATCACCCGGTGTGGATGGAGCTCGGACCATCACCCGGTGTGGATGGAGGTCGGACCATCGCCCAGAGTGGATGGAGCTCGGACCATCACCCGGTGTGGATGGAGCTCGGACCATCACCCGGTGTGGATGGAGCTCAGACCATCACCCGGTGTGGATGGAGCTCGGACCATCACCCGGTGTGGATGGAGCTCGGACCATCACCCGGTGTGGATGGAGTTCGGACCATCACCCGGTGTGGATGGAGCTCAGACCATCACCCGGTGTGGATGGAGCTCGGACCATCACCCGGTGTGGATGGAGCTCGGACCATCACCCGGTGTGGATGGAGCTCGGACCATCACCCGGTGTGGATGGAGCTCGGACCATCACCCGGTGTGGATGGAGCTTGGACCATCACCCGGTGTGGATGGAGCTTGGACCATCGCCCAACATGGATGGAGCTCGGTCCATAACTCATTGTAGATGGAGCTTGGACCAACGCTGTGCCCTGCGCTCAGGTGGGGTCTGCGTTCTGGCACTTTAACAACCCATTTCTGGAGGACGTGTGGTTCTGGGACTCATTCCATCGTTTCTGGACCAATTGGAGAAGAAAGCAGGGGTTCTGCTCCTCATTTATGTTGAGGTGAGATGTGGGCAAGGCTCACGTCTGTCTCTTCTATCAAGAATACGTGAGGTGGTCGACCCATAGGTGGGAGTCTGAGGTCAGGGGGTTGGAGAAGGAGGCGAATGACCTGGAGTCCCGTCTCGGTAAAGTTGTCAAGGATCCAGCCCTGCAGGGGCATACGAAGAGTAGAAGTGTGTGCTGGAGAACACAAGGCGGATAGGTGAAGTCACGGCTCCAGCTCCTTCGGGACCTGGAGCATGGCTCCCCCTTATTCTACTCACTGGAAAAAGGGTAGGGGGTTCTTATGCTGCTGGCCGACGATGGATCCTTCATCCCGGATATGGAGAGGGTCAGTGCCAGGGCCCGCGACTACTATAAGGCTCCGATCTCTTCAGATGCGTCCAGCAAGGATGCGTGCAAAGCCTTGTGGGAGGACCTGCCGAAGGTCAGCCCGAAGGGCACCAGCCAGCTCAATGCTCCGCTAAGCTTGGCAGAGTGGTCCGGTGCCCTCCACCAGCTCTCTAGGGGTAAATCCCCAGGGCTTGACGGGCTGACCGTGGAGCTCCACGGGGCATTCTAGGACGTCCTGATCGGCAACTACGTGCGGGTCCTGGGGGAAAGTCTGGTGACTGGGGAGATGCCACTTTCAAGGCACAGGGCAGTCATCATTCTGCTACCGAAGAAGGGGGATCTCTGCTATCTTAAAAACTGGTGCCCGGTTTCCCTCCTCTGCACGGATTACAAGATCTTTGCCAGGCCGATGTCTGCTCGCTTTGGCACCATGCTGGCTCACATGATCCACCCCGACCAGTCCTACACTGTCCTGGGCCGGAGCATCTATGATAACATCCACCTGGGATGAGGGGCTTGTCCTATGAGGAGAGATTGAGTAGAATGGGCCTATACTCTCTGGAGTTTAGAAGAATGAGAGGTGATCTATTTGAAACATATAAGATTATGAGGGGGCTTGACAGGGTAGATGCTGAGAGATTGTTTCCCCTGGCTAGAGAGTCTAGAACTAGGGGGCATAGTCGCAGGATAAGGGGTCGGCCAATCAAGACGGAGATGAGGAGGAATTTCTTCACGCAGAGGGTTGTGAATCTTTGGAATTCTCTACCCCAGAGGGCTGTGGATGCTGAGTCATCGGATATATTCAAAGCTGAGATAGATAGTCTTTTGGACTCTAGGGGAATCAAGGGAAATGGGGACCGGGCAGGAAAGTGGAGTTGAGGTTGAAGATCAGCCATGATTTTATTGAATGGTGGAGCAGGCTCGAGGGGCCATATGGCCTACTCCTGCTCCTATTTCTTATGTTCTTATGGTCCGGGACCTGATTCACCATTCCCAGAGGGCTGGTCTGTCGGTCGCCCTCCTTTCCCTAGATCAGGAGAAGGCGTTCAACAGGTGGACCACGAGTGCTTATTCAGGACTCTCCGCACATTCGGATTCAGGTCGCATTTGGTCGCCCGGATTCGACTTCTGTACACTGCCACAGAGTGTCTGATTAAGGTTAACAGATCCTTGATGGTGCGCCTTCATTTTGGGAAAGGAGAGGGTCAGGGATGTACTATATCCAGCCAATTATACACCATCTGCCTGGAGCCTTTCCTGAGCCTCTTGTGGAAGAGGTTGTCGGGACTGGCGGGTGTGGAGATCATCCTTTCGGCTTACGCCGACAACATGGTCATGGATCCTGTTGATTTGCGGAGGATGCGTGAGTGCCAACAAGTGTACTCTGTTGCGACCTCCGCAAGGATCAACTGGGATAAATGTTCTAAACTCCTGGTAGGTCAGTGGCAAGCAGACTCCCTGCCGAAGGAGCTCTGGTCCTTTGCCTGGAGCATCACTCACTTCCGGTGCCTGGGCGTCTACCTAAGCCTGGCCAAGGAAGTCTGGCCAGCAAACTGGCAAGAGCTAGAGACCAAAGTCACCGCCCGCCAAGAGAACTGGACAGGACCATTCCGAGTGCTGTCCCACAGGGGTCAGGTGCTGGTCATAAACCAGCTTGTAGCCACAAGATTATGGTGCCAGCTGGTCACTTTGATCCCACCCCCGAGTCTGTCGCCAAGATCCAGAAAAAGTTAGGCGAGTTGGGTCATTGCTGCAGTCCTGATTAGGGAGGGCGGTCAGGCACTGGTCTGCATTCGCACCCAGGTAGTGACCTTCAGGCCCTAAGGCAATACCTGTACATTGAGGATCCTCTGAGATGGTGTGTGCTGGCGCTGTATTTCGTCCGCCAGCTGCACGGCCTGAACTATGACACGCGGCTCCTGTTTGTCGCGTTGCTGACCGGCTGGGTGCCTTTGCAGGAGCTGCCTGTCTTTTACCAGGACCTGATCAGGGTCTGGAATATGGTTGCCTCCAGCAGGCTACAAGAGCACGTCAGAGGCTGGGTATTCTGCAGCGAGTGACTCACCTCCTGACTCCCCAAAGCCTTTCCACCAACTACAAGGCACAAGTCAGGAGTGTGATGGAATATTCTCCATTTCCCTGGATGAGTGCAGCTCCAACAACACTCAAGAAGCTCGACACCATCCAGGACAAAGCAGCCCACTGATTGGCACCCCATCCACCACCCTAAACATTCACTCCCTTCGCCACCGGTGCACTGTGGCTGCAGTGTGTACCATCTACAGGATGCACTGCAGCAACTTGCCAAGGCTTCTTCGACAGCACCTCCCAAACCTGCGACCTCTACCACTTGGAAGGACAAGAACAGCAGGCACATGGGAACAACACCACCTGCACGTTCCCCTCCAAATCACTCACCATCCTGACTTGGAAATATATCACCGTTCCTTCATCGTCGCTGGGTCAAAATAGTGGAACTCCCTTCCTAACAGCATTGTGGGAGAACCTTCACCACACGGACTGCAGCAGTTCAAGAAGGCGGCTCGCCACCACCTTCTCAAGGGCAATTAGGGATGGGCAATAAATGCTGGCCTTGCCGGGGACACCCACATCCCATGAACGAATATATTAAAAAAATGAGATCATCTCTCATTCTTCTAAAATCCAGAGAATATAGGCCCAATCTACCCAATCTCTCCTCGTAGGGCAATCCTCTCATCCCAGGAATCAATCTAGTGAACCATTGTTGCACCCCCTCTAAGGCAAGTATATCCTTCCTTAGGTAAGGAGACCAAAACTGTACACAGTACTCCAGGTGTGGTCTCATCAGAGCCCCATATAATTGCAGCAAGACCTCCTTACCCTTACACTCCAACCTCCTTGCAATAAAGGCTAACATACCGTTTGCCTTCCTAATTGCTTGCTGTACCTGCATATTAGCCCCACATGATACTCCATTTTCCAACTTCTTGCCCACTCACCTTTCTATGTCCCTTTGCAGACTCTTTGTGTCCTCCTCACAGCTTACTTTCCCACCTAGCTTTGTATCATCAGCAAACTTGGATACATTACACTCGGTCCCCTCATCTAAGTCATTGATATATGTTGTAAACAGTTGTGGCCCAGCACTGATCCTTGCGGCAACCCACTAGTAACAACCTGCCAACTCCAATATGACCCGTTTATTCCTACTCTGTGTTTTCTGTCCGTTAACCAACCCTCAGTCCATGCTGATATATTACCCCCAATCCCATGAGCTCTAATCTTGTGTAACAACCTCTTGTGTGGCACCTTATCGAATGTCTTTTGAAAATCCAAATATACTGCATCCACTGGTTCACCCTCATCTATCCTATTAGTTATACCCTCAAAAAACTCTAATAGATTTCTCAAACACGATTTCCCTTTCATAAAACCATGTTGACTCTGTCTAATCATATTATGATTTTCTAAGTGCCCTGTTACTACGTCCTTAATAATAGATTCTAGCATTTTCCTGACTACTGATGTCAGGCTAACTGGTCTATAGTTCCGTTTTCTCTCCCTCCTTTCTTGAATAGCGGGGTTACATTTGCTACCTTCCAATCCACGGGGACCGTTCTAGAACATAGGGAATTCTGGAAGATCAAAACCAATGCATCCACTATCTCTTCAGCCACCTCTTTTAAAACCATAGGATGTAGGCCATCAGATCCAAGGGATTATCAGCTTTTAGTCCCATTAATTTCTCCAGTACTTTTTCTTTACTAATCTTAATTACTTTAAGTTCCTCACTCTGATTAGCCCCTTGGTTCCCCACTATTTCCGATATGTTTTTTGTGTCTTCTACTGTGAAGACAGATACAAAATATTTGTTTAACGTCTCTGCCCTTTCGTTATTCTGCATTATAATTTCTCCTCTCTCTGCCTCTAAGGGACCAATGGTTACTTTCACTAATCTCTTCTTTTTTACATACTTGTAGGAGCTCTTACAGTCTGTTTTTATATTTCTTGCTAGTTTACTCTCATATTCAATTTTCTCCCTCTTTATCAATTCCTTGGATCATATTAAACTCCCCCCCTCCTTTTCCATGTTGCCTATCTTTTCTAAAAGTCAAGTAGCCTGGAATATTTACTTTCCAACCTTGGTCACCCTGCAACCACGTCTCAATAATGGCTACTAGATCAAACCCATTTATCTTTATTTGTGCCATTAAAACATCTATCTTGTTATGAATGCTTCGTGCATTCAGATATAGCGCCTATAATTTTAACTTTTTACTATTTTTCCCTGATGTGACCTTCGTCACTAATGCCCTGTTACATTTGTTAAACTTTCTGTCCCTTCCTGACACACTCTGCTTATTTTTACCCAAATCACTACTCAACAGCCTTGACTTTTCTCTTTACACTTATAAATTTACCCTTACTTGAACCCTTCCCTTCTTTTATTAGTTTATAGCCCTATCTACCGCCCTAGTTATTCAATTCGCCAGGACACTGGTCCCAGCCCAGTTTAAGTGCAGCCCATCTCAACAGAGCAGCTCCCTCTCTCCCCAGTACTGGGGGCAGGGCCCCATGAATTGAAACCCCTGCTTCCCACGCCATTCTTTCAGCCACGCATTTAACCATCTAATCTGTTTTTCCCCATGCCAATTTGCACGTGGCTCAGGTAGCAATCTAGAGATTATTACCTTTGAGGTTCTGCTTTTTAATTTAAACCCTAGCTCCTCAAACTCCCTCTGCAGAACCTCATTCCTAGTTCTACCTATGTCGTTGGTTCCTACCTGGACTACGACAACTGGATCCTCCCCCTGCTGCTTCAAGTTCTTCTCCAGCCGCGAGGAGCTGTCCTTAACCCTAGCACCGAGAAGGCAGTGCAGCCTTCGGGGCTCCCGGTCATGGCTGCAGGACTTCAGTTCCACACTCTAATCTTTGGCCATCCGATGAGGGGGGTAGGGGGGTGCGGTCAAGTCGGAGAACCGCCTCTTGAGTCTGTTCCAAGGCCTCACGAAGGTGGCCATCCACAGGTCTAAGCTAGATGCGGCCCATGGGGGGGGGTTCGCTCAAGCTGTCTGCCTGCCTCTCTTCCACGGCATTCTCCGTGCCCAGATGGCCCTGGAAAAGGAGCAGGCTGTGTCTGGCAGTATACTTGAGGCTTTCCATGACCAATGGGCACTGCAGGGGCTGGAGTGCATCATCGACAAGGATATTAAAATCCTTATCTAATTGGTTCTGGTGATTGATCAGTCAGGATGACATGAGTTACAAGACCCAGTGTCATTGGTGGAGGGACACATTTGTGCCAAATCCCCCCCTCTTTTTTTAAGGTGATTTAAAAAGAGAAACCCCCTCCCCCCTATTTTTAAGGGGCTTAAACAAACAAATGTTTTTAATTTAAAATGTTTTTAAAACCTAGAAGGAAACTGTTTCCCTCAACTAATCGAAGACACAATTTCAAATACAAATATAGTACAGATTCCAGCAAAACACAGTATAATACGATGCGCAGTATAATACAATGGAGGATGATACAGAAGCACCACAGTTGTGGTAGAAAAAAAGGAAAAGAAACCTGGAAGGAATCTCCCTCAGGGCCTGCCCCACACAACTTGAGCCGTCTCTTGGAAATCCCCTCCATGCCATTCTACGCTGCCCACAACTCTCTTCCGGACACACCTTGGCGTACCATCATGCCATCCGGTGGAGGCGAGGCTCCTCAATGGAGGGCTCTCTACATGGGAGTCCTCTCCTGCACCACTGGTGATACGGGGTGGAGAGCGTTACACAGAGCAGTCCTCACAAATGGGCTGCTAAGCCGATTCCTGGACTCCCAGGCTGCTTGCAATTTCTGTGGACTGGATGAGTCCGTTCTCCATGATTACGTCGAGTGTGAGAGGTTGCAGCCCCGATTTCAATATTTAAAGGTGGCCATCCACAGGTCCAAGCTAGATGCAGCCTGTGGGGGAGTTCCCCCTGGCTGTCTGCCTCTCTTCCACGGCATTCTCCGCGACCGGGTGGCCCTGGAGAAGGAGCAGGCAGTGTCTGCTGGTACCCGTGAGGCTTTCCGTGACCAGTGGGCACCGCAGGGACTGGAGTACATCATCAACAAGGGATATTAAAATCCTTATCTAATTGGTTATGGTGATTGATGATTCAGGATGACATGGGTTACAAGACCCAGTGTCATTTGTGGAGGGACACATTTGTGCCTAATCCCCAACCCCGCCCACACCCCCATTTTTAAAGGGGCTTAAACCAAAAAAAAACTAGAAGAAAACTATTTCCCTCAACTAATCTAATATACAATTTCAAATACAAATAAAACACAGATAAATACACAGTATAATACGCTGGAGGATGGTACAAAAGCACCACACTCATGTAGTCAAGTGGACACAAATTCAAACTCTCCTCGGTCAAAACTCCCAGATAAGATAAAGATTTCCACACTTTGCCCACTTCTCACTCCGCTGAAATCAGAGGGAATACATTTATGTAACCTGTCCTCATAATTTAACCCTTTTAGCCCCAGTATCATTCTGGTGAATCTGCGCTGCACTCCCTCCGAGGCCAATATAGCCTTCCTGAGGTGCAGTGCCCAGAACTGAATGCAGTACTCCAGATGGGGGTCTAATCAGAGCTCTGTACAGCTGTAACATAACATCCATCTCTTTGTATTCCAGCCTCCTTTGAGATAAAGGCCAACATTCCATTAGCCTTTTAAATTATTTTTAGTACCTGTCCACTAGCTTTTAGTGATTTCTGTACTTGGACCCTTAAATCTCTCTGCTCATCCACAGTTCCTAGCTTCTCACATTTAGAAAATACAATGATCTATCTTTCTAAGGTCCAAAGTGGATGACCTCACAGTTCCCCACACTGAACTCAATCTGTCACAATTGTGTTCACTCACTTAATCGATCAATGTCCCTTTGCAACTTTCTGCTCCCATCTACACTATTTACTGTGTCACCTAACTTAGTGTCATCAACAAACTTAGATATACGGCTCTCTTTTGCTTTATCCAAGTTAATTATAAATATAGTGAAAAGCTGCGGCCCCAGTATAGATACCTGGGTGATACCACTAGTCACATCCTGACAATTTGAGTACATACCCATTATCCCTACTCTCTGTCTCCTACCTCCTAAACAATTCTCTATCCAAGCCAATAGTTTGCCTCAAATTCCATGCGCTCTCATTTTTGTTGACAGTCTCTTATGTGGAACCTTGTCGAATACCTTCTGGAAGTCCATACAAATAACATCAATAGACACTCCCTTATCTACCACATTAGTTACCTGCTCAAAAAAATCAACTAGGTTCCTTAGACATGACTTACCCTTTACAAATCCATGCTGGCTCTCTCTGATCAGCTCATATTACAAATCCATGCTGGCTATCTCTGATCAGCTCATATTACAAACCCATGCTGGCTCTCTCTGATCAGCTCATATTACAAACCCATGCTGGCTCGCTCTGATCAGCTCACATTACAAACCCATGCTGGCTCTCTCTGATCAGCTCACATTACAAACCCATGCTGGCTCTCTCTGATCAGCTCATATTACAAACCCATGCTGGCTCTCTCTGATCAGCTCATAAAAGATTGCAAAACTTTGGGTGTAAGTGAGTTACCTGCGTAACTACAGTACACGCAACTCTCTTGGATCATTTACGATCGTCTATCGATCCGTCCACCCGAATGCCTCTCTGCCCATGTCCCCAAGTAACAGAACCTCATATACAAGTTTCCTGCAATTATATTTGCTTAGAGTCTTTCGTTAAATTGTGACCAGATTTTGAGGCACAGTAGGAAATAGCCATTTTCCTAGTGTTTTATGGCAATTTTTTGAGCTTTTTTTTATGTATCCACTGTATTTTCCATTTCTTTTAATGCATTTTTATGGCATAAGTATAAGTCACATCAAAAATTGAAAAGCTTCCCCCGATTGCCCGTTATGAAACATGCTGTACCTAACGTGCAAGACTGATGGTTGAATGAGTTGAAACTAGAATTTTGATACTTAAAGAAGGAAAATATGGTGTGAGTTTGGTGCTTTGCTTGGGCCTCTATTGTTTACACTAATTTATGCCGATCTTTATATTTGGGCTTATTCCAATGAGATTGGCAGGAAATTTGAGTATGACTTGACGTCAATGGGATGGGCATGGAAATGGGCGCTTTTCCAGGTCTAACTTCCAGGTTGTGCCCACAGACGAAATTCCAGGCCTCTGAATCTTCCCAATTTCAAGGTTTCAATGTAGGGGCAGGATGGGTGTAATAGATGAGAGTCAGGCTCACCTGGAGTACTGTGTGCAGTTTTGGTCTCCTTATCTAAGGAAGGATATACTTACCTTAGAGGTGGAGCAATGAAGGTTCACTAGATTGATTCCTGGGATGAGATGGTTGTCCTATGAAGAGAGGTTCAGTAGAATGGGCCTATACTTCCTGGAGTTTAGAAAAATGAGAGGTGATCACATTGAAACATATAAGATTGTGAGGGGGCTTGACAGGGTAGAGGCTGAGAGGTTGTTTCCCCTGGCTGGAGAGTCTAGAACTAGGGGGGCATAGTCTCAGGATAAGGGGCAGCCATTTAAGACTGAGATGAGGAGGAATTTCTTCACGCAGAGGGTGGTGAATCTTTGGAATTTTCTACACCAGAGGGCTGTGGATGCTGAGTCATTGAGTATATTCAAGGCTGAGATAGACAGGTTTCTGGACTCTAAGGGAATCAAGGGATATGTGGATCAGGCA
Organism: Heptranchias perlo; assembly: GCF_035084215.1. Taxonomy (NCBI): domain Eukaryota; kingdom Metazoa; phylum Chordata; class Chondrichthyes; order Hexanchiformes; family Hexanchidae; genus Heptranchias; species Heptranchias perlo. Next base: position 15,504,401 of record NC_090340.1, read on the forward strand.
GGAAAATGGAGTTGAGTTCGAAGATCAGCCATAATCTTATTGAATGGCGGAGCAGGCTCGAGGGGCTGTATGGCCATTCCTACACCTATTTCTTATGAGGCTGATTTGAGACTTGGGATTTTTGTGTCAGGGTGTTTTTATGTGATTGCTTCTTTTTTGAGTTGGGAGTCTGGCAAAAAACTAGGAGGTGGTCCTGATTTTTATGTATGGGGTCTTGCAATTTTTGTGTATGGTGGGGGGTGGAATTGTCTGTGTGAGTTTTCTGTATTTTATTCACATTTGACACAAGGATTCAGCTCCCCAGCTTCAAAAAGTTGGACATCCCTGCTTTAAGTTGACTCAACTGTATTGTTGCATGAATATTAAGGCATGGTAACATTAGTAAAGACCATTACATATGCTATGCGTTTCCACTATATTGCAAAAGAGTGACCTAAATACTTGACCATCTGCTCAAAGTTAGGTAGCCATAATCATTTCCTGTCTTACCCAAAGATAATTATCTCCAAACTATAGTTCTGAACATTGAGAAGCCCCTGGGGTATAGAACAAACCACATATATTGAAATAGAAACAGCAGCTGCTTCCTTTTTTTGGTATATTTCAGTTTGTTTAAACAGTAAAGAGTAGTAGATCGTAACATTTAACCCTTTCATTACTGGAAAAACAGTTAAAGTGAAACGGTTTATTGTGTTGACCACTAATGGGAAATTATGCTTTAACATAAAACATTGTGATGGGAAGGAGCTGCTGTGCATTTTTTATTATTCATTCTCGGGACGTAGGTGTCGCTGGCAAGATCGGCATTTATTGCACTTCCCTAATTACCCTGAGAAGGTGGTGATGGGTCTTCTTCTTGAACTGCTGAAATTCTTTGTAGCAGTTTGATACAACTGAGTAGCCTGCTAGGCCACTTCAGGGAGCAGTTAAGAGTCAGCCACGTTGGTGCAGGACTGGAGTCTTATATAGGCCAGACTAGATAAGTACATTAGTGAGCCAGTTGGGTTTTTACAACAATCCGACAGCTTCATGATCATTTTTACTGATACCAGCTTAGATTTGATTCATTCACTTCTCCCAAGGCTCAGTTGGTAAATGTCCATTAAAACTGAGCCACATGGAACAAAAAGGTCCCAAGTTTAAGGGCACAATTTTCAAACGGAGCCAGGAAGGGGGCAAGGTGGGTCAATTTGAGCTCGGAAAACCCATTAGTACGGGTTTCCCAGATGTGCTTACGACTTTGACGTAAGGACATTTTTTTTTTGTCGGTTTCCTTCCGACAAAAAATTCCTTCCTGATTGACAGGCTGGTCTCAGTCGGACCGGGAGACCAGCCAGGGAGAGGACGTCTGAAGGTAAATCTTTGTTTGCATGGATCCGGGGGGTGGGGGTGCATGGATGGGCACGGGGAGGCATAGGTCAGCAAGGGGCATAGGTGGGCACGGGGGTCTCGAGTCATGGGGGATAGGATCAGGGGTCATCACGGTGGTCCGAGGATCGGGGTCGGGGTGGGAGGGTCGGAGGATCGGAGTTGGGGTATTGGGGTCGGATGATCGGGGTCGGGAACGGATGATCGGGGTCGGATGATCAGGGTCAGGGGATCGGGTCCGCTGATGGGAGTCGGGGGATTGGGGTCGGGGTTGGAGGGAGAGGATCAGGGTCGGAGAGGGAGGATCGGGGTGGCTCCATGATCGGGGCGGAGGGGCGGGAATCAGTGCAGGTAGGCTTGTTGGGCCTGGGGAAAGCACTCCTGCTCCTCTGGGCCCACAAGCTGTGCCTTTCTAGACACCTACCTGCAGTCTTGGGCCTTCTCGCCTCCTTTCATGAGGCGTAAAACAGATGGCCCGGGAATCCCGGCCCCCCGGGGTTGAAATCGAGAATTAGTTAAAAATGGAGGCCTGAAGCCTCCTTGACAGCTTTTAAGGCCCGACCCACCTCCTGGGAACTGGTTGGCTGCCTGCCCCTTGTCCCCCCCCACCCCTCCCCTTGAAAACCAGAAATGGGTGGGTTGGAGGCGGGTTGTGGGGGGGGTGGTCTGAAATGGTGGCAATTTTCAATGCCCCCCTGTCCCCAACCCACCCATTTTTTACTTTGAAAATTGAGCCCTAAGTCTTTGAGTTAGCTTATCTCAACCAGTTGTAAACAATTTTACAACACCAAGTTATAGTCCAACGATTTTATTTTTAATCCCACAAGCTTTCGGGGGCTTTCCCCTTCCTCAGGCACTGCCTGAGGAAGGGGAAAGCCCCACACTGCCTGAGGAAGGGGAAAGCCCCCGAAAGCTTGTGGGATTAAAAATAAAATCGTTGGACTATAACTTGGTGTTGTAAAATTGTTTACAATTGTTAACCCCAGTCCATCACCGGCATCTCCACATCATATCTCAACCAGAGTAGAAGTACTGGAATTGACCTCAGTGTCCTTGAACTAGACTTGGGTGTCACACTATCATTCTACCAACTTCAGACAATTACACAAGAAACAGATGAACAAGTTAAGTTCTAATACAAGACACATTTCAAAATATTAATCATAACGAGAAATCATGCATTCTGCAAAAAAAACCTCTCAGATGAGAACAGGATTAGAATGGTTGTTCTTTCCACAATTCAATAGTTTGTTGAGATTCACCATCTATATTGAATCTTAAAGAATGACCACCTATTAAAGTGGAAGATGGTCGGTGCCTGTGGAAACTTACCCCTGCATATGTCAGCTCCTTCAGGAGAGAAGGAGACAAAATTGAATGGGAAACGGTCACTGTGTTTAGTCCCTAGAAACTACTATGAAAAGTTAACATCTGTATGATGTTACATGAATGCAGTTGTTCATAGTGCTGAAAGGGACATGGGATCTATCCTTATATAAAGTACTTTTCTATTGTAAATCTGTTCATGTGAACTTGTTACTTGAACAATTGACTTATTTTAAATGCAGCTATGTCTGGTGTTTCTGGAAGAATTGCCTTTTGTCTTGATGTGAGGGCCTGGGTGTAACAAATCCACACCTGTTGGCTAGACATCCAAGATTCAAAGAGGACAGCCCACCTTTGTTCACATTATTTACCTACAGACAGCCTCCATCACATCAAAATTGGTTGACTATCACCTCAGATAATCTGTTCAAGTTTGCCACAGTGAGAAGGAGAAAGAAGTGTCATCTGTAATGGCTGACCATCAGTGGGAAGGTGGTTGCTGTTTGCACAGTAACACCTGTGAAACACCTGTGTTTTGCTTTGCCAGCGTTGCAGTTATTCTTCAAAGGACCTGCCTGTATTTCAAAGGAACTGAGGGTTTTACTTAGGCAGAGCAGTCCTAGGCTCAAGTTCACTCAGTTCAATTATATTTCCACATCATAGCAGTGAGTTCCAACTCTGTGAGGACAAAGGCATATTCCACATAGAATATTAAAGGTTCAATTTAAGGACTCAAGAATTGAAAACTCTTGTTATTTTTGCTTCAGAAAATGGTCTTAAGTTTGGGTGAAGGTTCAGTACTGTATTGCACTTTATCTGATGGTTTATTTTGCTTCTGTATAAACTTGCATCTCAATACAGAAACAATTCCCATTTAGCCTGAAATATATGATCTGAGGCTATGGTGTTTTTCAGCTCATCAGACAGCTCAAGAGTATACAGTGGGTACCCTATGCTACTTCTAGTGTATATTCCTGTGATTCAAGGTAGATTGTTAACCTTGAAGCATACAATCCCATTCACTTTACACACAAAATTAACCCAGATTAAAACAATGACCAAAGTAATGTTGTACACCCTTCTAGGTTAGAAATCTGCTTTATTTAAATTTAGGCCTCTTAGTCTATGGTTCTGAGTGGCAGGAAGCTGCAACTTCAACTGACCTATAATTGTTCAGTTGCACAATCTCTCGTGCTATCGACCTCAGTTGCACAATCTCTCATGCTATCGACCTCAGTTGCACAATGTTCTCAAATTCATAAAAGGACCCAGGAAATAATTAGTTTAGCTGCAACACAAGATATGTTTCAAGCTATCCAGCACAGCAATAAATTATTCATTCTGCCAATAGGATTGGGTGAGAACAGGATCAGAATTGGCCATGATGCCACCCCCAATGCTTTTTGATATTCACCGTCTACATTTGGTCATGAAAAATGAACTTAGGTAAGGTAATGGCAAGTAGCCAGGGCCTGTGGAATCTTAAACCCACACATCAGCTTCTCCCACACAGGAGAGAAAAAACTTCCAATGACTCTTAACTTTTTATATGCTAAAGAAACACAACGCATTTGTATGTCTGCTATGAGAAAGAAGTTGTTAGCCCACTTAATGTAAACGGTTTAGTGTGCCTGTTAATAAAGCAATTAATGTCGTAGAATAATATCACACAATAATTTCTAGGCTTAGAATCTGCTTTGTAAAATTTATCCATCTGAGCTAAGATTCTGGCACCTTGATCTCCTGACCTCTAATTGTTCATGGTTTACTGGCTCTCGTAAGACCAACTTCAGCCAACTGCCCAGGAACCAGATACACAGTTTAGTTCCAACACAAAACATGTTTTCAGCTACACACCACATCATTAAATTTATGATTTACACCGCTGAAAAAGTTTCAGTGTAGACTTAGTTACCTGAGATTGGCTGTACTTTAATTTAATCAACATAGAGTTGGGCAAAAACAAAAAAAACATAATTGAGAAAGATTTAAACTAGGTATGGGGCTGAGAATAGTAAATGGTAAAATGGAGCAAGGCCAAAATCTGCAGTAGCTGACAGGCAGGTGAAGTGCATTAGAGTGAAAAGAAGCCAGGAGAAACGCAACGACTGCCGCTCGAAACAGGGGCAAAGTTGGTGGAGCGACCGCCCCTCCCACCCAAAACTGCCGTCAAGAGACCAAAAGCTTTTTTTTGGCTCAGGTCTCATTTAAATGTCACTGGACCATTGTGAACCCCAAACAGGCGCCTCGCTGCAGGTCGCCAGTTGTGGGGAAATCGTCCGGCTCCCATGCTGAGCCGGCCAGCACATCGGGCCTGGAAAGAGGTGGAGCCCATCCCAGGGGCGGTGGGGGGCGGGGGGGGGGGGTGGTGGTGATGGTGGCCTCGCACAGCCAGCAGTGGGCTGGAGTTTTTTGTGAGAACAGGAGGTGCACTCATGCTCCTCCCACAAAAATAAAAATTAGAAATTTCTTCAGCTGTTTTTTTCAGCAGGCTCCAGCGGACCCTTGAAGGCAGCTTAACGTGTGGCACAAATCTGCGGAGTGCACACGATGCCACTTCACCCAAAAATTATGATTGGGGTCCTGAGATCAGCGCAGGATCCCAATTTACATATTTAAACAGCCTCCGGCCAAAAACAGGCTGGTGGGCTGCTCACCCATTTATAGGCCCGCCTGAAAATCGTATCAGATGGCCCTTACGTGACAATGGGGCTACCAAGGTGCTTCCCCCAATTTTCAGGGGAGAAATAGGCAGCTGGCAGTCGAAAATCACCCCCAATATTTATACATGGACAAAGTACAAGCACTTTTACATTAACACAAGCAGCATTGGGAATAATGCTGGAACTCGGAGCTTGTGCAAGTAATAAATGAGTAGATGTTACTAATTAGGAAGGTCGTTGAGTGAAAATCTATGGTCTTGTTTTGTAACAATGTATATAACCAAGTTATAAATCAAATAGTATGAACTTTCAAAGGGCATTTAATAAAGTACCAGATAATAGGCTTGTTAGCAAAATTGAAGAATTAAAGGGACAGTGGCAGCGTGGATACGAAATTGGCTAAGGGACAGAAAGCAGAGAGTAGTGGTGAACTGTTATTTTTCAGACTGGAGGGAAGTATACAGTGGTGTCCCCCTGGGATCAGTATTAGGACCACTGCTCTTTTTGATATACATTAATGACATGGACTTGGGTATACAGGACATAATTTCTAAGTTTGCAGATGACACAAAACTCGGAAATGTAGTAAACAATGAGGAGGATAGTAACAGACTTCAGGAGGACATAGACAGATTGGTGAAATGGGCAGACACATGGCAGATCAAATTTAACACAGGGAAGTGTGAAGTGCTACATTTTGGTAGGAAGAATGAGGAGAGGCAATGTAAACTAAATGGTACAATATTAAAGGGGGTGCAGCAACAGAGAAACCTGGGGATGCACATACACAAATCTTTGAAGGTGGCAGGACAAGTTGAGAAGGCTGCTAAAAAAGCATATGGCATCCTTGGCTTTATAAATAGAGGTGTTGAATACAAAAGCAAGGAAGTTATGCTAAATCTTTATAAGACACTGGTTATGCTGCAGCTGGAGGATTGTGTTCAATTCTGGGCACCACACTTTAGGAAGGATGTCAAGGCCTTAGAGAGGGTGCAGAAGAGATTGATTAGAATGGTACCAGGGATGAGGGACTTCAGTCACGTGGAGAGACTGGAGAAGCTGGAGTTGTTCTCCTTAGAACAGAGAACGTGAAGAGGCGATTTGATAGAGGTGTTCAAAATCATGAATGGTTTTGATAGAGTAAATAAGGAGAAACTGTTTCCAGTGGCAGAAGGGTCGGTAACCAGAAGACACAGATTTAAGGTAATTGGCATAAGAACCAGAGGCGACATTTACGCAGTGAGTTTTTATGATCTGGAATGCACTGCCTGAAAGGATGGTGGAGGCAAATTCAATAACAACTTTCAAAAGGGAATTGGATAAATATTTGAAGGGGAAAAATTTGCAGGGCTATGGGGAAAAGGCAGGGGAATGGGATTAATTAAATAGCTCTTCCAAAGAGTTGGCACAGGCACAATGGGCCAAATGGCATCCTTCCGTGCTGTATCATTCTATGTTTCTATGATTATATTCAATTGCTGGTTTGTGCTGAGTTAGGTAACATCACCTGCAATTTATCAGAGCATTTCCAGGCTCCAGAGTGGTTATAAAAAAAAGCCAGGTTTTCTCTGCCAATCGCTATAGACTGATCCTGTGTCAGATAGTGCATGTCTATTTACATCAGCTGTGATGCCACTCACGGTGCAACAGGCTCAGTGATGAAAATTCCACCTCTCAGGCAAGGTAGCAGAGATGCCTGGTATCCAGCACTTGCAGATCTGTACTGCAGCATGAGATAGAACAGAAAAATAATGGATGAAAAATAATGCTTAAAGTAGATTTTCACCAAGTATGTTTTAAAAATAAAAACTTATTTTCTTTTTGCATAAATCATAGGTTGATAAATTATTCATTGACTTCCAGAGTCTGGTCAATATCCCAAAATAAGCAGCAAAAGCCTTTAAGGGACAAACGAGAAGCTGATGCAATGTTTTGTACTGTACTGCATCATTTACTCATTTATTAAAACAAAAAGGTGTTAGTTATATTTTTATTATGTTAAACTCAATTACCACAGCAATATTAGACAAAAGTAAACACTCGGAATACAGTCCATTGTAGCAAATGGCTATCGGTGCTGGATAACAGTATAAATAGCTGGCTTACTGGAATACTGAAATATTACTCAAAATGTGCTCCCTCACAACCGTGATCACTTTTAAATTAGTATCGATTTATAGCTTGATTTAACATAACAATGAAAGCACTTGTATAATGTAGATTTAGAAAGCGATCAAATGTGTAATTTTGGTGAAGTATAGACAGAAATTGATAGATGAAATTGGATATAATTGGAGTTCTGCACACTAGATATAAATGGTACTAGAATTCTGCACAGTGGATTTGAATGGGTACTAGAATTCTGTACACATGGTGAGAATGGGCAGTGGAATTCAATCCACTGAGTGTAAAAAGGAAATTGAAATTCTACAGAGTGGATGTGACTGGAGCACTGAAATTTTATGCAATGTATCTGAATAAGCAGTTAAATTCTGCTCTCCGTATGTGAAGGAGGCAGTATAATTCTATATACTGGATGGAAATGGACACTAACATTCCATATAGTGGGGGTAATTGACTTCAATGGAAATAAGAACTGAGAGAGATGTAAAACAGGCTGTCGATTCGCTATCACCCATTTTACACTATCACACAAAGTCAAAATTACCCCAGTGGATGCGAAAAAGGACCTGAATTCCATACAAAGGGTATGAATGGAGAATGAGATTTTTTTATACTGGGTGTCAATGGGGCACTGAATTTCTGTCACTGGATGTGAAGAGGCAATATATTCTCTAAAGTGGAAGTGAATGGGCAAGGAAATTCCATACAGTGGGTGTGGCTGGGGCACTGGAATTGGGTTAGGTTGTGTTGATCACACCTTCCTTTGTGGGGGATTCCTTCAAAAATTGATGCACACCTAGTCATCCAATACAAATATGAACACCTTTCTGAAGACCCCTGCCCTAACTACCAAAAGATGGTGTCAGCAATCAAAGAAACGAGTATTATCAATTCAGAAATATTAGTACATAGAACAGAAATTATGTTTTAGTAAGTGATCAAATACAGAAAAATGCAGCAATCTGATGATCTTGCAAACTTCCTGGGTTTCTCTTATTGACCCCCCTATGGTTTATCTGGAGTATGCTGCACATATAATTGAAGGCATTCTTTAGAGAGAAACTATGATGATTATAAAATGTTTTTCTGATTTGTTCCACCACGCGATCAGGCACAGATAGGGTCCCTGTCTCTCTTACGGTGTTTCTTGACCTTTGGTGCGGTGTCGTTAACTTTTGCTACTCTGTTTGGGTTCCTCGGTGGCGGCTGGGTGTTGCCTTTTTTTGCTCCCTCTTCTTTTCTTTTGGGCCTTGCTGTTTTTGACTCAGAGCAGCGTACACAAGGCTGCATTTCAACATTGTCTTCAGGGGCTGTAAGAAAAACAGCATGAAATATAAGGGACAAAATGTTCATTAAAAAATATAAGATGCTGGAACATCCCTGATGTTAGTAAATGTATTGCCTGGTGCAGTACTGAACCATGTTGACCAGGAAGATCGACGTTGTAATCTTACCAAGGTGCTGGTAGGGCCACTAAAATTGACCTCAGCACCTGTGGCCTAGGAAGTGGGAACGTCAAGCAAAATTTCCACTCCTGTGATTCCTGCTAGAAAGTGCATGTGTGAACATCAGGATCAGGAGCTGCCTCCCACAGCTTAATAGCTTGGCTGGATTTACAAATGAAGAATGGCCATTTGGAAGAAAAAGATGCAAAGATTAGGCCTCCTTGTCGTGATTTCCAGACTACAATACAAAGCTTTAAAGTTTGTGCTTGTTTTGTCAATTTTCTAAGAAGAAGAACTTGCATTTATATTAAACCTTTCACGACATCCCAAAGCACTTTACAGCCAATTAAGTACTTTTTGAAGTGTAGTCACTATTGTAATGTAGGAAACAGAGCAGCCAAATTGCCCATAGCAAGGTCCACGAATGAGATGATAACCAGGTAATCTGTTTTAGTGATGTTGGTTGAGGGATATATATTGGCTGTGGGTTCTTTTACGTCCATCTGCAGGGGCAGACAGGACCTTAGTTTAACATCTCATCCAAAAGACGGCGCCTCCGACAGTGCAGCACTCCCTCAGTACTGCACTGGACTGTCAGCCTAGATTATGTGCTCAAGACTCTTTCCTCACTAAGAGAGGAAAATTGAGTGTAAATCAGATTTAAAGAGATAGGGACAATTAAAGGGCAGTATCACAATAGGCAACAAAAATTCACCATGTAACAGCTGATCAGTCCTATAGCCATAAATTACAGGATCACCCTCTCCAATGAAGGATAATTGACTCAGGATATGGAATTGAAATAGGGCTGCAGGAGAGATGCTATAATATCGCAATATTATGATACAGCATATTGACAGCTAGAAAATCCAACCAATGCTTGTAACCTACAAGCTAAAAATTAGTATGAAAGGCTGTAAAAGGGAGGAACACTTTTATTTTACTACATGTAGCACGATGAATATTTAAATAACTTATTATTTAAATATTTATACTATTTGCTTCTAATGCATTTTTTAAGGCATTATTAAAGTTTCTACAATTCCAAATCAAGGATATCGTGGGGTTAAATTTCTCCTCAGGTTCTCCCACTCGTCTGCTGAAACTTCAGAAGAGCCGCGGAAACCGTAGAAAAACATTGTAAAGGCCATTTTTCCAGGATTTGCATGGTACATCCGTGGAAACTACAGCAGGCAAGTAGGAAAACACCGAGAAATCTGCCCCCCCCCCCCCCGCCCCCCAATGGTCTGGAATGTGTTTAACTTGTGTTTTTTTTTAAACACACCTTTCAATCAGATGGATTAATACTTTATTTATTTTGGTAGTACCTAGTTTAACACTTTAACAATGCACCACCAAAATATAATACAACATTAATCCCTCTGACTGTGAATTGCAGGAAAAAAAGTTAAGCACATACCATACTTCCTTTATCCAGCAACTCCCATAACTCCAAAAGGAAGTCCTGAAAGTTGCAATCAACTCAGGAAAAAAAATTAAATTCAAAAATGACTCGCAAAATCAGAATGTCCTAATTAAATTGGGACAGTTGAGGTATGGGCCAAAGACACATGGAGCAACTGATATTTTGCGATAGGACTAGATATTTCGTGAAAATTAATTTACAGCTGAAATAATTCAGATGCAATGACTGACAAACATATGGGATCTGGTTTCCATTTTTACTCAGTTCAAAGAAATGCTCACTTTTGTTTCATAATTTAATAGACCATAAAATACAATTCATACCATGAGAGCAGACAGGTTTCTTTATAAACTGAGAAAACTACATTAAGGAACAAGACCCATAGTATAGGATACAATTAAAGTTGGAGAGTAAAAGAGAATACAATGTAATTCAGGAAGTAGTAATTAGGCGATGCCAAGCTTGGGTTTCAATGCTTGTAGGTTGTAGGAGGAAGGAAAGACTGTGGAGGTAAGGAGCTCCACAGTTTTGAGGTTTTGGGAAGGAATGAGTTAGTGTTGGGGACAGAGCGATGAGTCTTCATTTCAAAAAAGTGAGGTTGCAGGGATGACTTATTTGGAACTTAGCAGAAATAAGAGAGGAAAATTCAATAGATAAATAACCATTGTAAGAATCATTAAAATAAAGACAGATGAAAAAAGGTGCAATGGAGAGAAAGGAGTTGGAGACAAGAAGTGAGAGAAGAATCACCCTAAGACAGGACTGTGAGCTTGGCTGTAAGAAAATTATAATTCTATATAATTGAAAACAATTATATAGAATTACATAGAATGTACAGCACAGAAACAGGCCATTCAGCCAACTGGTCCATGCCAGTGTTTATGCTCCATATAAGCCTCCTCCCTCCCTACTTCATTGACTACTTCAAGAACTGCTGAATGTGGAACAAGTGTTTGGCATAGAAAAGGAAGCCAAGCTTCTTGAGGGCAACATTTAGTGGTGGAGATGTACGAGTTTCAGTTGAGATAAAGAGAGATAACAAAGATAAAGAATGCAGTGGTTGAAGGACTAAACATTGAACAAAAAAGATAAGAGGTGACAGTTTTTAGTTTATTTGTAAGCAACTTGAAGAAACTATCTTTGAAGAATTGAAAAAAACTGAAATGTTTGTTGCACTCAATGCTCTGTTGTAAACTCATCTGCATAATTATTTATAGGACATGGTGCAGAGTGAGACAGGTGTAGAAAGGACAGTAATGCTGGGAGAGGAAAATTGAGTGTAAATCAAATTTAAAGGGATAGGGACAATTAAAGGGCAGTGTCACAATAGGCAACAAAAATTCAGAAAGTCTTTGGAGAGCCTCAAAAGCCATCTCAAGCATTGAGCAACCTTTGTCATGGCCGAAGTGATAGGGGATTAATAAATAGACCACAAAAATAAAGGGAAAGGGAACCCTCGGTGTAGGCGTAAGTCTGAAGACAAGTGGTGGGGAACCAAACGCCCAATTTCCTGTTTGATGGCTGCATAACTAGCGGTGGTGCTGCATGAGATGCTTGTGAGGTGGTTGCACTCTGTACCACTCCACGGTAATATATCTCCATAGGCCAAAATTGCAACAGGTCTGCAAAGAGGTTCAGCCAAGTTTGAGATCACAGCTGACTGTTACTATCCCCATGTGTGCCAGTTTAAAGCTACATGGTTGCCGCAGGTGTCCTTGTAGAAGATGGTACAGCTCTGCATCTGCCTCTCTGTTGGCCCAGACCTTAAGAAGACTGGCTCCCATAATCATTGCCAGGTCTGTGTACCAGGGCCTGCAGAAAGGTTGATGGCAACTTGGTAGTTGCAGCCAATGTTAAGTCTTGATCACCCTGCCATTCATTCTTTCATGTAGTACTATATAAAGGATGATTTGCCATCCAGTATAACAGTTAGTCGGCTTAGCTGACACAGCTTCCTTTGGGAACAGGATCATTCACTGCCAAATCTGCCAAAGTGAAGTAATTTCATCTCTCTGCAGATGTGGGTGTTGGTAGGACAGCACTGCGCACCTCTCGGACAGCCTGACCTGCCAGATATCCCTCTACAGATCTATTCCTTTTCTGCCAAACATGTCAGCTCAGAAGAATCCTATTGGAAAACCCACTGGTGTCAATAAAGGCGTTGGGGGCAAAACAATAATAATTAAGGCAAATGGCACAAAGGCTCATGAAAGCGCAAGTGCCAGCAGAGAGAAAAAAAAAAGGAGTTTGTCCAAATGGCCCAGGAATTACCTAAAAACATTCAGTGCCCTTTAACTATCTGAAAGGTCCACTCATGGAATGATGTATGCCTGGTTTCCTGGGTATAGGTTGGACTTGGTGCTCAGCAGGTCTACCAGCTGACTGGAAAGTTAAATGGGGGACTTGTGCACCCCTATTTTAAAATGCTATTAAGCTCCCACCTGCTTCAGCTGGAACTTCTATCACACACTCTCGACCTGAAAAGAAACTTATGGAGAGCTGATTTTCACCTCATTTAGCTCTCGCTTGCTCCAGTTTTTGGAGTCACAGTGAAGATGAAAGTTGGCCCCATTCTATTAAGAAACAAGAGCCAGGACCCATGATTCCCCACACAGAGTTCTTAATGTAGAGAGGGGATGGCCAGTGGTTTAACCACCCAAGGAGCTGGGAAAATAAGCTGATTCAACTTGGGCTGTTCTTAAGAACTGCCTTGATTGATATTGGCAGACTCCTAGGAGTAGGTAACCAATGGGGAATGCAGCATGGAATGGAGAAGAAAATAATTTAAAATGGGGACAAAACGTGACTGGACGATGCAGGGATTAGACAGTGCCCTTTGAATTCTGGAATCTGAGTTTGAATCAGCCCAGATTTAAGGGATGAAAACCTTCTCTGTCTGTGCCTGTGAGGACGTTACAAGCGATGGGTTTGGGCACTTTCATTTCAGCTCCTAGTGGTTATGAGGTACCAGAGCACAGACTCTGATAAATAATCATTAACTGACAATCTCACACCAGAATGGGTGGTGTGGGAAATGGAAAAATGTCACACTGGTGCAGTGAGACATGCTCTGTAGAGATGGGCACTGAAGCACATCTCTGGGAAGAGCAGAAGGAACTTTACTCTGTGCTATACCTAATCTGTGAGTTCTTAGTGTCCAGTATGGATGAGTTCCAATTTGCAGCACTAACATCCTTCATCTTGCTCAGCTCAAAAAAAATCACACAAAGCATCATTTAAAAACTGAGACAATAGTTTTGATCCTAAAGCCTAGTTATTTCAGATTAATATAATTCATTCACAATATTTTTTCAGCTTGTTATCATTTCTGTATTTGTACAATTGATAAATATTAAATCTGAAAATCTAACTATCGTTAATGAAATGAGATGACACCCTTACCTTTACATTTACAGAACTTACAACAAAGTACTGGTGCAATAATCAGGAGCAGTAGAGATAATGCTCCACACAGATAGATCCACCAAGGGAAAGAGGAAATGAAACTTCTGTCTGCAACACACATACAACACAGAAAAATAAAGTCATTCACTTTTAGAAGGAAAATGATGGTGTAGCAGGTTAGCACATTCTTTCTGGTGGCTCTAAACAGATGAAATTATGAATTTAAGCTCCTCGCACAAAAACGACACACCAACCTTCATGACTCTTGATATATATTAATGACTTGGATTTGGGCGTACAGGGCACAATTTCAAAATTTGCTGATGACACAAAACTTGGAAGTGTAGTGAACAGTGAGGAGGATAGTGATAGACTTCAAGAGGACATAGACATGCTGGTGGAATGGGTGGACAGGTGGCAGATGAAATTTAACTCAGAAAAATGTGAGGTGATATATTTTGGTAGGAAGAACGAGGAGAGGCAATATAAATTAAAGGGCACAATCCTAAAAGGGGTACAGGAACAGAGTGATCTGGGGGTATATGTACACAAATCGTTGAAGGTGGCAGGACAGGTTGAGAAAGTGGTTAAAAAAGCATACGGGATCCTGGGCTTTATAAATAGAGGCATAGAGTACAAAAGCAAGGAAGTCATGATGAACTTTTATAAAACATTGATTCGGCCACAACTGGAGTATTGTGTCCAGTTCTGGGCACTGCACTTTAGCAAGGATGTGACTGCCTTAGAGAGAGTGCAGAAGAGATTTACTAGAATGATTCCAGGGATGAGGGACTTTAGTTACGTTGATAGACTGGAGAAGCTGGGGTTGTTTTCCTTGGAACAGAGAAGGTTGAGAGGTTTGATAGAGGTATTCAAAATCATGAAGAGTCTAAACAGAGTAGATAGAGAGAAACTGTTCCCATTGGCGGAAGGGTCAAGAGCCAGAGGACATAGATTTAAGGTGATTGACAAACAAACCAAAGGTGATATGAGGAAAAACTTTTTTACACAGCGAGTGGTTAGGATCTGGAATGCACTGCCCGAGGGGGTGATGGAGGCAGATTCAATCATAGCCTTCAAAAGGGAACTGGATAAGTACTTGAAAGGAAAAAATCTGCAGGGCTATGGGGATAGGGCAGGGGAGTGGGACTAGCTGAATTGCTTTTGCATAGAGCCAGCATGGACCGAATGGGCCGAATGCCTCCTTCCATGCTGTAACCTTTCTATGATTCTATGATTCACACCCAATATTCCAATTAATGTTCCTGGGACATATAGGTTTGTGCCAGGGGTGCCAAGCTCATACAATTACACCTCATAAGCCTTCTGTGTAATGAATTTGAGAATCTCAATCCAGTTCCTGGTTGGTGTGGGTCAAAACTGTTCACAATTCAGTCCAAATTAGCAATAAATAGGCTATCTCAATTAGAGAATCCACAGAGTTGGCTGATGGGAGTGAAAAAATGACTGGAATCATAGAATCACAGAATCATAGAAATTTACGGCACAGAAGGAGGCCATTCGGCCCATTGTGTCTGTGCCGGCTGAAAAAGAGCTATGCAGCCTAATCCCACTTTGCAGCTCTTGGTCCGTAGCCTTGTAGGTTACAGCACTTCAAGCGCATATCCAAGTGTCATAGATGGTGCTCTTCTGAAGTTGGAGTTAAGAGTCCTTTATCAGAGTCTTGCATCTTACCCACATCACATTTGACTTGGGAATGTTTGATGCTGGAACAAGGAAAATGTTCTTTTCCACAGCACTCACCTTGATTAAGCTCGAAATAAAATTCCCCCTATATATACACATTTTAAAAATATTTAGAAAATAAAGCAGTAATAAAACGTTGTAAATTGAAACAGTGGTGGGGGGGGGGGGACTTTATCCGTTTGCTACATGTAGCAACAACTTCATAAATGTTTTTGTGAAGATTTTTGCTGCTTTTTCCAATGAAATTGTAAACACATTGATAAAGAACACAACTACAATTTCACTAGAAATGCTGAACAGAGGAAATCTTTACAAATGCATTCATCACTTGAACTCTTACTACGATGTGTTTTATCTTGGTTAGCACACATTACAGTAGTCAAATGTTGAACCCTTAACTTTTTAAATGGAAGTCACATGGCTAATTTGGATTATGTCGTACATTTTTTGCTGCTTAAAGAAAGAACATGCATTTATACAGCACCTTTCACAGCCTTAGGACGTCCCAAAGTGCTTTACAGCCAATTAAGTACTTTTTGAAGTGTAGTCGCTGTTGTAATATAGGAAGCACAGCAGCCAATTCACACATAGCAAGATCCCACAAATAGCAATGAAATAAATGACCGGATAATCTATTTTAGTGAAGTTGGTTGAGGGATAAATTTTGGCCAGGACACTGGGGAAATTCCCCTGATCTTCTTCGAAAAGTGCAGTGGGATTTTTACAGACTAGGGGCAGACTGGGGTAACATGCACATGTATTTGTGTGTGCGTGTACACGTGTGTGCATATATGTGTATGTTTATACGTGTGTGTATACATGTCTATGTGTACACGTGTGTATCTGTACATATGTGTACGTGTGCAGGTGTATATGTGTACATAGGTGTATATGTGTGTGTATGTGTGCATGTGGGTGTGTATGTGTTTGTGTGTGCCTGGGATGAGATCAGGAGTCGGTTTGGTTGCCATGGTCTCCACATCCTGATCATACATGAAGAATAGGCAATTAAGTGAGGTAGCAGAGGGCTGCCAACACCTGTGCAACATTGCCTCAACAAGAGTCAGTGCACCCAGGAAAGGAGAGAAAGAAGGGGAAAAATTGAGTAAAAGTAAGCTTCAAAAGTAGGGTAAAATCATGTTGCTGAGCTCAGCAGCTGCAATTGGTACACAGCACTATCAGCCTAAACCACCACCACCGAGCTCTCAATTCCTGCAAAATCAGCAGCACTGCACTGCCTGGTTGGCATTATTACAGTGCTACCAAACTTGTCCTACCAAATCCAGTGTAACTGCGGCATACAACGATTTCACGCCAAACAAGGTGTTGTTCCTACCTGCAATGCTGACAGTGTAGTTGACCCTGGTTGGAACCTTGAGGGTAGAGTGAAATACCTCACAGATATAAATAGTCCCACTCTGAACAGGCTGTGTCTCTTCCAAATAACTGGAAACTTCATATAGTCCCTCGGCATTCTGCTCAGTGAATGTGTCTACTTTAGTCACAACTTCTTGACCATTTTTATGCCAAGCAATGGTGTACTTAGCAGGGTAGAACCCAGATGTTTTACACAAACACATTCGAGAACCATTTGCAAACAGCGTTGACGAAATCTTCAGAGGATCTGGAGAAGCTATAGAAAAATTTTTAAAATAAATAAATTTGTTGATTTCTATGTTAGATACAAATATGGGTTTCATTTACAATATTGCAGTAATGCTTTACCTATTGATATTTAACTGTTCTACAGTTCAGAGAGACTGCTTGTTGGTGCGATCATGAATTTCTTCAATTTTCAATTAATTTTCAGAGTCTGGATGCCCAAATATAGAACATTCTGACTTAAGCAATAAAGAAAGAGCAACTTGGTGTGTTCATACACACTGTCATATAGGACTCATTGGGTGAATGCATTGTTTGTTGGTTCAATCTCTGGTGTGTGCTGGATTAGCCAATGTCATCTTCGATGGCTACAATTCGGCTCAGCATTCCAAAGATAGGGAGGGAAAAATAAATCAGCCCATGCTTCACATTGCTCACCACTAGGGCCTATTGGAAGTGTCTGCCTGTAACTGTCCATTCAGGATATCATTGGGCTTAATTGTAATGTTCCCATAGATATTTACGGGGAGGTGGGGAGGGTGCAGGGGAGCGGGGTAGCACAGGGAAAACTCGGCAAGGCCAGGGATGCAGAAGTCCTGCCGAGTTTAACGGCAGGACCTCATTATAATGTTTTTCTTCCATTTCCCATCCGGCAGCCGGCCAAATTGACAGGCTGGAGGCCGCAGCCAGGGACCCTTGGGGACGGTCCCCATCAATCGGGAAGGAGGGAGGTACAGATCGAGGCTGGTGGGGGGGGGTGGGGGGGGGGAAAGAGAGCGGCAATCGGGATGGAGAGAGCAAGAGAGCGGGGTTGGTGTGGGCGGTGGTCGCTGATCGCGGCGGGGGGAGAGGGAGGCCGTGATCGGCAGAGGGGAGGCCGAAGGCTTCCTTGAGGAGCCGTCGGGAGCACTCCTGCTCCCCCTGGCCCACAAGGAATGTTGTAGGAGGCACTTACCTTGTGGAGCCAACAGCTCCCACCTCCATTTCAGTGCCGGGTTTCCCAAGCTCTGGGAAACCCAACCAGCAACGGTTACATTTAAATCAGGCTCTCAATTGCACTGTGGGAGCCTGATTGAAATATGTTAATGAAGTAGAAGTGGGACACTCGCCCGGCCTGCTACCAGCTGCCATAAAAATGGCAATCGGCATGTACACAGCAGGTTGCGGACGCGTTACCCGTTTTATTAATTTTTACCCCCTCCCCCCTGCCAACGTTCTCCCATCCTTCGTTAGGGGGTTAATATCGAGACCTGTCCAGGCTAATACATTGGACATTTGAGCACTATTACTGGTATACAAATAAGGGAGGGAGAGCTGGATGATAACGGTAAATGATGTAATCTACTTGTGTATAACATGACATTTAGCATAGGAACAAGAGTAGGCCATTCAGCTCCTCGAGCCAGCTCCACCAGTCAATTAGATCATGGCTGATCTGTACCTCAACTCCATTTATCTGCCTTTGCTCCATATCCCTTGATACCCTTACCTATCAAAAATCTATCAACCTCAGTCTTGAAAGATTCAAGTAGTTGAGAGCTTCAAATAATTTGAATTAGTTGAGACCTTTTTTCCCAGAATATTTTTAACCAGAATAATAATTGACAATTTCAACATTTGGTGCATGTTGGTGCAGATAAGGTCACAGTAAAGGACCCAGGACTAGAATCTGCAACACAGAAATAGGACAATCAGCCCAACTGGGTGTATGCCAGTGTTTATACTCTACACTCTAATGACCTCTTCCCATCATGCCACATATCTCTCTATTCACTTCTTCCATGTATGCACCAAGCCTTTCCTTAAATGTGTCAACGCTACTTGCTTCAACCACTGATAGGTGGTACAGATTTTCTGGAACATAGACAATGTCATTGATACCATTTCTCTTTCTCCAAACAGTTGGCAAGGGTTCACAGTCACAGTTGAGAAATTAAGCAGAATATTCGGTTCACTCTGTGCATTAACTATTTACTAAATCAGATTTAGCTGTTGGGAGATCATGGGGGAAGAGCATTGCTGGGTGCTCTGAGTTGCAACATTGTAAATGCATTCATGGTAAGTCTATTCCAAATAAATGCGTTAAGCATTTCTACACTAGTATCCCACAGTATAATTTCACAGCCGACGATTTCCTTTGATCAGATTTTCTAGTGAAATTGTAAACATACTATTTATAATTTCACTGGAAATACCAACCAGCGGAAATCTTTATGACTCATTTACATGGTGCTACACATAAGGACCACAATAATTGCCCGCCCTCCATGTCTTTTAACACTGAGCAGCGTGCAATCTTTAAAGTGGAATTCACACTACTTTTCTGAAGTTTTACCGTTTCATTTTAATTTATCTTTCTGCTTTGTATCACTTTGTGACTGGGAGAAGTGCAAACATAATTAAAATACAAAAATTTGAATTCATTTTAATTTTACCATTTACACAAAGCTGGGGTAAGTGACCTTAAAGCAAGACAACAGGGGGAATTTTAACTCTCTCCATCCAGCAGAAACTGGGCGGCTCCATTTACTGCTCCATCCACACCCCTCAGCAGGTTTTACCCAGCTCTTTCTGCCGGTGGCTGAGGTGCACCCTAACTCAGATGGCAGCCTCATTAATGTATCAGTCTACTCTCAATCATCAGCAAAGTGATGGATGGTATCGTCGACAGTGCTATCGAGCGGCACTTACTCACCAATAACCTGCTCACCGATGCTCAGTTTGGGTTCCGCCAGGACCACTTGGCTCCAGACCTCATTGCAGCCTTGGTCCAAACATGAACAAAAGAGCTGAATTCCAGAGGTGAGGTGAGATTGACTGCCTTTGACATCTATGCAGCATTTGACCAAGTGCGGCACCAAAGAACCCTAATAAAATTGAAGTCAATGGGAATCAGGGGGAAAACTCTCCAGTGGCTGGAGTCATACCTAGAACAAAGGAAGATGGTAGTGGTTGTTGGAGGCCAATCATCTCAGCCCCAGGACATTGCTACAGGAGTTCCTCAGGGCAGTGTCCTAGGCCCAACCCATCTTCAGCTGCTTTATCAATAAAACCCATCGGGGAAGAAGTGGAGGCCCTAAGAGGTCAGTTTTAAACTTATCTATGTGGGCTAGGAAGAGCAGGAGCGCTGCTATGGGCCCGACAAGAAAAGCTTGGCCCTCTGTTGTCTCGAACCCCGCATTCCCATCCATGAGACCCTGCAGAAGCCCTCCCCCAAACTTCTGAGTGACAGTGGGAAGCCTCTGGGCCGCCCGATCTCCGCCTGCCGGTAGCTGACCACCTGCCTCTTTACACCCATTTCAGGCGGGCAGCTGGTCAGCTAATATCAGCCAGGCCTCCCACACAGTCTCCCAGACAGGCAGCCTGCCAGCTTCTAGTCCAGGAGTTAACCCCACCCCAATAAAATCGCTCCTTTATATATTTCTGCTACCCCATGTCACAGGCCTTGGTGCCAGTGTAGCAGCAAGTGATTAGAATTCTATAACGTTCTTATATCTCTCAAATATGTTTTCTTTTGCCCATACTCTTCATTGCACGTGTGCAATACATTTGATTATTGTAGCTTAGATCGTGGAGTAGATTGTACGAATTCGGACTCCCAGCAGGAAGCTTCGCACACCGGGAGTGCACATCAGGAATTTGGGGGTGGAGCTCTGCTGCTCACAGGATTTTCTGCCAATTTAAATGAATGGACAGGAAATCGTCTGGCCTGAATTCCCAATATGTCCTCCTGGCAGGAAAAGTACTGCATTGGTATTATGAATTTTACTGTATTATGCCGTCTTTTAACATAGCCTATACTCCTGGTTCCAATGCCCTGATTATTCCAGCTTCACTGTGGGGAATTATACCTGTAAATCTCTTACAATTCATGAAAAGGTTCACTGCCAAAGCATTCATTCAGCTTTTACTTTCCTCTTTGAAAATGTGAATGGTGCCTGATTTAACAAGGTAGGAGTATTGTATAGTATACAAACAGTATGCCTCTTCTACAGGTTGAGTAGAATTCCTCTCCAGTCTTCGGTACAATAAAGCATCTTTACGGGATTTCTTTTCATTTTATATTAAGTGTTTCTAGTGCTAAAGACCCAAGAACCTTTGCTTTTTCTTCAAAGTGCTCAAAAATTTGGGTGGGGGAGTGAGAAATGTTCTTTGATCATGATATGTAATCATATGATCAATTCATTTACAAAGAATGTATTTATCATTCCGCCATCTATAGCACACAGAGGAAACCTCTCCCCTCCAGTATTTACTTTCTCCACTACCTTACTCAGTCCATATAATGAAAGGCTGGACTGTGTTTTCCATTATATAAATTGAAACGTTAGTCTGCAATAATTAGTTGTAAAGTCCTGGGGGGTAATTTTAACTTTGGCCGATAGTGTAAAATTGGCAATGTCAAATTGGTCGCCCATTATAGATGTTGCAGCACTCCCTCGGTACTGCACTGAAGTTCGAGCCTAGATTGTGTACTCAAGTCCCTGCAGTGGAGCTTAAACCCACAAACTTCTGACTCAGAGCCAAGAGTGCTACTACTGAGCCCAGGCTAATAAACAAGAACATCTGCATCTAGAATTAAAGCAAATCCATGAAATTATAATAAATTAGTCTGGAACCAGGGGATATACATATAAGGTTAATTGTGAAAAATTTAGAATAGGGAGCAGAAAACGCATTTTTTTGACAAATAGGCTTGTGAGGCAGTAGGATGCTCTACGAGAGTTAGTGATTGAAGCAGAGATCATGTTAACATTTAATAGGTTAGAAAGGTGGGTGAACAAAGGGGGAATAAAAGGATATGGGAACAGGGTGGGTATTCCGGATACGGACTACTGCTTTTATGGAGAATAAAGACCAACATCGACTGGGTGGGCGAACCAGCCTCTTTCCCTTTTATAATATCTAAGTAATTCTAAGCT
This sequence comes from Heptranchias perlo, assembly GCF_035084215.1. NCBI lineage: Eukaryota > Metazoa > Chordata > Chondrichthyes > Hexanchiformes > Hexanchidae > Heptranchias > Heptranchias perlo. The sequence goes on from NC_090340.1 coordinate 15,526,389, forward strand.
GTAAATAAATTACTGTCAACAATCTGAAGCATCCTTTAATTAAACAATAGTTTGGTGCTATGGACAGTGGATAGGCTGTCGGGTTGATTGCTGAGTCTGTCAATTCTATACATCTTCAGACATTTTGAAAGTCACTATAAAACAGGAATACATTTACAACGGGGGCTGTTGAACCTCAGGCCAGTGACAGTACTTTTAAGCTACACCAACAGCCCATCTAATAATGAAACCCTCAGCCTAGTGAGAAACGATGATTGGGAGCTAACCAGGATAGGCTAAGATCATAAATTACAGGATATAGTTTTATAACTAACAAAATATATCCCAGCCCTGGTCCCTAATGTGGTCCTGATTCAAACGATAATTAAAGATCCAACATCCCAAAACTAGACCTTGAATTTTTTTACCCAATTATTAGTTGGCACCGCTATTCATTAGAGCTGTTCCACTGGAGCACATTAAGGTTTGAAAAGCTAATGTTAAGTCAATGGTTGGGTTTGGACCTGTTGGGTGGAATTGTTTGTTAACATGAGGTTGAATGGTTATAGAAACATAGAAAATAGGAGCAAGAATAGGCCATTCGGCCCTTCGGGCCTGCTCCACCATTCAAAATCATCGTGGCTGATTGTCTAACTCAATACCCTATTCCCACTTTTTCCCCATATCCCTTGATCCCTATAGCATTAAGAAATATATCTATCTCTTTCTTGAATACATCTAATGACTTGGCCTCCATTGCCTTCTGTGGTAGAGAATTCCACAGGTTAAATATGATTTAACATTTAAACACTAAACGTTCTGATTGGAATACTATTTCCCATTACTTTTCAGGGATCGGGGATCTGGGATCTGTTATTTAAAATTTGGGACTAATCCAATGAGTGTTTCACTTGAACCAGAGGGGTGCGTTAGGGCCGGCGGGCCGAGTGTCGTGAACGAGCCCTCGGGAGGGAGAATCGCCCTCTTGAAGGCCACTCCTGAAATAACAGCCGCAGCACCAGCACACTGAAAAACAGGTTTTGTAATTCAATTTGGGTAGAAATTGCTCTCGTGTTTAATCCTGGAACTTCGGTGCTTGTTATTGTAATTCTATATATGTGGCCCGCGGGTCTATACGATGTATAATTAAGTGACCCATTAACACAGGGAGTTGGACAGCCGCTGCCATGAATTGCAATTTGTTGTAACGTTTATAATTTCAACAATAGTTTAAGGGCCATTGGAGGTAATTTTGACATTGTACGATGGTGTAAAACGGGTGAAGCCAATGGAAATAAAAATGGGGAGATGTAAAACGGGCTGCCGATTCGCTACCACTGGTTTTACACTATGGCACCGTGTAAAAGTTACCCCCACTTTCTTCAGAAGTCCGAATACTTAAGAGAAATTTATCTCTGAATGCATAGGGGTTAATTTTAACTTTGGCCGAAATTGGGACCAGCCGTCTATTATACACCTATTCAACATTTTTTTAAAAATAAACGTAGGCAGGGAAAGAGCTGGCGGTACACTCAATTCAGACTGTACCAATTCATAGGTCGCGGGAATATTTTCATGTTTGATTTACAGCACCGTTTGATGGTAAGTATCGTGCAATAACTGCAGCCGGTGGAATGCCATAATTCGGTTAACAAACCCTTTCCTTGCAGAATTCTTCTGCTCCCTGTGTGGAATGACATCCCGGGTTTGGGAAGATTTGATCGGTGGCTATTTGGAGAAAACTGATAGAAAGACAGTGTCAACAATTTCGCTAGAGATATACAACCAGAGGAGATCTGCACCCGTGTCTACGCCGACCGGGAGAGACACATCCTATCCCGGCGTCATTTAGAATGAATCACTGACCCTCCCGTGGGCTCGAGTGTCCACGTTATTCAGTACACGGATTTTCTTCCATTTAGTTTCTATTGGCTTCAGTTCCGGTGGCAGTTTCTCAAAGCAGGCAAAACAGTGTTTCTCGGAACCCAGGAACCGTTGATTTTTCTTTTATGTTCAAAAATGTTGGGGTGAAGCGGGAAATGTTCTTTGTTCACGATGTGTAATGATATGATCAATACATTTATAAATAATTAATTTACCATTCCGCTACCTATAGCACACAGAGGAAACCTCTCCCCTCTCAGAGACTGGACTGTGTTGTCCATTATTTAAATTGAAACGTTAGTCTGCAATAATTAGTTTGAAAGACTGGGGGGTAATTTTAACTTTGGGCGCTAGTATAAAATTGGCGATATCGAATTGCTCGCCCGTTATAGTCCTGCAGGATTTTCCCTGCCGTTGACTTCAATGAAAACGAAATGCGGGCGTGGTGTATAAATGAGCAGCTAATTCGACATCGCCCAAAGGTAAAATTATCCCCAGATATTTATGATTGGCTCCTTCATATTTAACCAATTACTAGTATAACTGGTTTCACAAACAACGTGCCTATCACTGTATCAACTGCCTGCAACAAGTGGGGAAATGGGTGCTATAGTGGTTTAGACACTGGGTTTTTGCCTCTGGGACCTGGGTTCAAATCCCAACCAGACTGATGGGATAAAAGTATCATCTTTCTGCCAGCTGTAAAGGTCCTATGTGAAATGAAAGAGTCGCTAGTGGGCATGGACCTACAACACAAAGCTGTCCTGAAAGCTGTGATACTGAATAGCTGCTATGAAAGATGGGAAAAAATCCACACTGCTGCTCTATGAGGTGCTCTCCCGAGGCTGGGGTTGGAGCAGAGTGGAGAGAACTATACTGTGCATTTGGTTATGCTGTACCTGACCTGGGAGTGCTTGATGCTAACACTGGGTGCCTGAAATGGGAAGAATCACAAAAAAAATTGCTGAGCTTTGTGATGTTATATTTTCTCTGGAGCTAAACTGCCAAAATATTTGCGAATGAACTATATATTAATGACTTGGACTTGGGTGTACAGGGCACAATTTCAAAATCTGCAGATGACAAAAAACTTGGAAAGTTAGTAAACAGTGAGGAGGATAGTGATAGATTTCAAGAGGATACAGACAGGCTGGTGGCTTGGGTGGACACGTGGCAGATGAAATTTGACACAGAAAAATGCAAAGTGATAATTTCAGTAGGAAGAACGAGGAGAGGCAATATAAACTAGAGGGCTCAACTCTAAGAGAGTTACAGGAACAGAGAGATCTGGGGGTATATGTACACAAATCATTGAAGGTGGCAGGGCAGGTTGAGAAAGTGGTTAAAAAAACATTTGGGATCCTGGGTTTTATAAATAGAGGCATTGAGTTCAAAAGTACGGAAGTCATGATGAACCTTTATAAAACATTGGTTCGGCCACAACTGGAGTATTGAGTCCAGTTCTGGGCACCGCACTTCAGGAAAGATGTGAAGGCCTTAGAGAGGGTGCAGAAGAGATTTACAAGAATAATTCGCAAGTGATTAGGAAGGCAAATGGAATGTTGTCATTTATCGCAAGGGGAATGGAATATAAAAGTAGAGATGTTTTGCTACAGTTGTACAGGGCATTGGTGAGACCACATCGAGAATACTGTGTGCAGTTTTGGTCTCCTTATTTAAGAAAGGACATAATTGCTTTAAAGGCAGTTCAGAGAAGGTTCACTCAACCGATTCCTGGGATGAGGGGGTTATCTTATGAGGAAAGGTTGGACAAGTTGAGCCTGTATACTCTGGAGTTTAGAAGAATGAGAGGTAATCTTATTGAAACATATAAGTTCCTGAGGGGACTTGAAGGGGTAGAAACTGTAAGGATGTTTCCCCTTGTGGGAGAGACTAGAACTAGGGGGTCACAGTTTAAAAATAAGGGGTCTCCCATTTAAGACGGAGATGGTGAGAAATTTTCTCTCTCAGGTCGTGAGTTTGTGGAACTCCCTTCCCCATGTAGAAGCAGAACATGCATTTATTTAGCATCTTTCATGTTGTTCCAAAGCACTTTGCAGCCAATAAAGTGTGAGATGTTGGTTGAGGGGTTAGGGCAGGATAGGACACTGGGACAATGCCCCTACTCTTCTTCAAATAGTGGCATGGGATCTTCCACCCAAGTGGGCAGATGGGGCCTCAGTTTAAAGTTTCATCTGAAAGACAGCACCATAAAACAGGAATACTTAAGAAAATGACTGTTTGAAGATAAAAGTCGTCACATTCTTTGCATTTACAATGAGGGCTGTTGAACCTCAGGCCTGGGAGAGTAATTTTAAGTTACACCAATAGCCCATCTAATAATGGAACCCTCAGCCTAGTGAGAAACGATGGTTGGGAGCTAACCAGGATAGGCTGAGATCATAAATTATGGGACATAGTTTGTAAAACCCTAACAAAATATATCCCAGCCCTCGTCTCTAATGTGGTTCTGATTCAAACGGTGATTAAAGATGCAATATCCCAAAATTAGACCTTGATTTTTTTTTTAACCCAATCATTAGATGGCATCGCTATTCATTAGAGCTGTGCCACTGGAACACGTCAAAGTTTGAAATGCTAATGTGAAGTCATAGGTTGGGTTTGGACCCATTGACATCATGGATGGAATTGTCCGTTAACAGTTTTGGAAGAACATACATTTGACATGAAGTTGAATGGTTAAAAGTTTCAACATTTATGCACTAAATATTCTGATTCAAATAATATTTCCCATTACTTTTCAGGGATCAGCGGGTTCGTGATTTAGATTTGGGACTAATCCAATGAGTGTTTCACTTCGACTAGAGGGGTGCGTGTAGTGAACAAGCCCTGGCAATCCTTTCCCTGGAGGGAGACTCACCCTCTTGAAGACCACTCATGAAGTAACAGCACCAGCACATCTAAAAACAGTTGTTGTAAATTAGTTTGAGGAGGAATTGCTCTCGTGTTTAAGAACACAGGAACAGGAGTTTAGCCCCTCGAGCCTGTTCTGCCATTCAATAAGGTCATGTCTGATCTGTGACCTAACTCCACATACCTGCCTTAGCCCCATATCCCTTAATACCTTTGGTTAACAAAAATCTATCAATCTCAGGTTTAAAATTATCAAGTTAATCCTGGAACTTCGGTTTTTGGCATTGTAATTCTTTATATGTGGCCCGCCAGCCTCTACAATACATAATTAAGTGACCCATTTACAGGTGGCTTTGGACAGCCTCCAGCATGAGTTGCACATTGTTTATAATTTCAACAATAGTAAAGGGACACTGGGGGTAATTTAGACTTTGTGCCATAATGTAAAACGGGTGACGACAATGGAAATAAAAATCCTGAGAGATGTAAAACTACTTAGAGAAACTTAGCTCTGAATGCATGGGGGAGGGGGGAGGGGGGAGTAATTTTAACTTTGGGCGATATTGGACCTGCCGCCTGTTGTACGCCTATTCAACATTTTTTTTAATTAAATGAAGGCAGGAAAAGAGCTGGCCGTACAGTCAATACAGACTACCAATTAATAATTGTAAACAATTTTACAACACCAAGTTATAGTCCAACAAATTTATTTTAAATTCCACAAGCTTTCGGAGGCTTCCTCCTTCCTCAGGTGAACGGTGGGGAACGGTGTCCACACCGTTCACCTGAGGAAGGACGAAGCCTCCGAAAGCTTGTGGAATTTAAAATAAATTGGTTGGACTATAACTTGGTGTTGTAAAATTGTTTACAATTGTCAACCCCTGTCCATCAGCGGCATCTCCATATCATGGCTACCAATTAATAGGTCCCGGTAATATTTTTCATGTTTGATTTACAGCACCGTTTGATGGTAAGTATCGTGCAATAACTGCAGCCGGTGGAATGCCATAATTCGGTTACCAAACCCCTTTCCTTGCAGAATTCTTCAGCTCCCTGTGTGGAATGACATCCCGGGTTCAGGAAAGTTTTGCTCGTTGGCTCCATTTGTGCCTACGCCAACCGGGAGAGAGAAATCCTACCCCGGCCTCATTTAGTATGAATCGTTGACACTCCCCTGGGCTTAGGTGTCCATGTTATTCAGGACATTGTTTTTCTTTTGTTTATTTGATATTGGCTTCAGTCCCGGTGGCAGTTTCTGAAAACATGAAATTTATTCTGGACAAGAGCCTTGAAATTCCCAGTTTACTCCCTCCAGCCGAGCGCTACATTGCAGGATATTGTAACTAAATCAAAGCGGACGGGTACGGTTTGCTTTAAAATCTGCAGGAAACATTGCAGTTTCCCTTGCGTGAAACGACTACATTTTTCCTGGTAAGAGTTGAAATATTTCAATCGGCGGACGTCCAGGCGGGTTTCCGCTTCTGCGCTGCCCAGCCTGCGATTTTCCATTCGGAAACAAACGACTAGCTGTTTTTAAGGGGTATTAATGAAAAGTGAAAGATCCGAGATCATTGGACTGGATGTTATGGATAATGGGAAACGCTTCGGTTACATTTCACATCGACATCTTGTAACCGTACCAGAGCAAATTATGGAATATACTTTTTAAAAAGACTGTCATCTTCTGCAGTAAATGATTTCGAAAAAGCTGTTCAGGCAGGAGCCTGCGGTAACCCCAGAACAATAGACGAATGCCGAGGTATGAGGCGGTTTGTGCAATACTCAGCACTCGGCTTTCTTCTCTCAACCTTCACCAGACTTTCTTGCGCAACAAAAGCCCCGACTCCCGTGGCCACAGTGACAGTGATGCTGGATACAGCTGCACCCAGTCAGCTCTCCAGTCACCGAAACAACGGTCTGCCGTGCACTGGTTATTGTTTAAGTATACCATAATGAAGAGTCGCAAATGAGAAATTAATGGCAATTCGCTTTATCCGTCCCTCTCGTTCTCTCACTCCTTCTCAGTGTCCTATCTCACTGGCCCGCTATCCCACTGTTTAATCTCACTGGCCCGCTATTCCATCCCAGTGTCCCGCTGTCTAATATTTGGAGAAACAGATGTAAGGGCCCCGTTCCCCAGGTCACTCACCTCTTACACTAAGCTTTACGCCGGTTCCATTTCCAATAAATTCACCTTCCACTCTGCAATAATAGACACCAGCGTCTCCGATTTTCACTTTCCAAAGGCGCAACGTGGCGCTTGCTTTAGACTCAATCCGGTAGCTTTTTCTGGGATCTTGTCTCGAGTTTAAGAATTCCCGTTCGGCATCTTTCCACCAGTAGACTTTGACGTTGTTTATATTTCTGAACAGGGGGAATATGCAATGAAACGTCACGTTCTCTCCTGTCATTACATCGCTTACATCAGGGGTCTGCGTCACTTGGAGATCGGCAACTATTACAAAAAATAAACAAAAACACCAGGCATTTATTTAAGACAGGGGAGAACAATTGGAATAAAACTTCTGGAGGAAAACGGGGCAGCAACATCCCCTCCAGTCGCTAAGTGTTGGCGAACGGCATTTATTATTTCGCTAGAAATAGCCTCTGTCCTTAATACATAGCGATTAGAGAAAATATTACCCTCCAAAGAACACAATGGAACTATCTCGGTTATAAATAACGATATAAATTAAAATATACATAAATTATGATTTTTGTTGGATTACAAGTTTTTTTTTCTATGTAGAGGTTTAATCCCGTGTTAAATGAAGACTCTTACCTGTAACGGCCAGGATGAATATGGGGTAAAGTTGGGGTCTTCCAAACATACTGAGCGCTGACATTTGGAACTGAGTACCCGCTGGGCACCAGACACTGCGTTGGTTTTGGGGGGAGGGGGGGAGTAATTGTTTTTCCAGTTAATGTGATGTGCAATTCGTTCGAATTGAGACCGAAGATCACACGTGGTTGCGGTTACAATAACTGGGTTTTGGTAGGTGAGATCTGCAGACCATGTTGAGTGCTGGAAATATAAATCGAGGCTTTTTTTTCTCTGCAGACCTACTCGAACGAACAAAACTTTTATCTGAAGCAGAAATGAAAGGTCACGTCACGTAGAGGGGAGAGCGAGCGAGTTATGTTGCTCAACTCGTTTCCTCCCTCGAGGCGCAATCTTCAGCCCCTACACATCCACGGGCGTTGGCTGTAAAATTCACAGCTCCAGAAAAGCCAAACGCACAAGATGCCCCTCAAATTACCCGCCTCCTTAATGCTCTGTAACTCTTACCCTTATCTGCGGACTAAACCACCCTCCAAACAGCGCAGAGTGCTGGTGATAAAGGTGGACCTGGCAGAAGACGCGAGCTCCTCCCCACATCCCAAGCCAAAGGAGCCCTGCATCTAATTTGTTCATTTAAGGAGAAGTGGTCCCCACAATAGGGACATTTCATGGGCACTCATTAAGAGTTCAAAAGCAAAATGCTACGGATGCTGGAAATCTGAAATCAAAACAGAAAATGCTGGAGCAGCTCAGCAAGTCAGGCAGTATCTGTGGATTAAAATGCTGCCTGACTTGCTGAGCTTCTCCCAACATTTTCAGCTACTAAGAGTTAATACCTAACTGTTTTAGTGCCGTACCTGTGGCCGGAGGTTCTTATCGTTTTGGTATAAAGGATGGAAATCGCTCGAAATACACAACAGGTCGGTCAATAAACTGAAAGGGGAAGAAAATTGGACAGTTGGGGCACTACCAGAAGAGAAATCGCTTTAAAGGACTGAGTGAGAAAAGGGGAGGCAAAGCAAAACTAAGCAGGATTAGAGAGCTTTAAGCACAGAGTTTGGGGAGAGTTGGGTGAATCTGCTAAACGGAGTGGCTTGCTAAACAGGGTGATGACGGGAATTTGGTGCAGAGGGGGAAGGAGGCGCTAAATAATTTAAACCAAGATGCAACAATAAATAGTAAATATATAAATAAATAATCCGTAATTAATTAGATCTAAGGGAATAAAATTAAAATTAAAATGAACTAAATAGAGGACACCAACATTAAAGGTATCCGAATTGCATTAAATAAAAATCTTATGAATAAATAATAAATAGGAGTTAAGGGGATACTAAAATAAAGAAGTTAATAAACAAAAAACAGGACTAGTTACAAATTAATCTGAAATCATCTACTAAAATCCATCTACTAAATACAATCTAGATCTCAAGTAATTCTATTATACCTAGAGTTAAATTACTACTAACAAACAAATAAATAAATAAATTGATTATAAAAAGAAACTAGAAATGACAGTGCAAGCTTTGTGCCAGACTGTAATATGTGGGAGTTTGGGAGTTTGTGGACAGTCAGATTGTCCCGGAGTCACATCTGCAGGAAATGCCTTGCCTTAAGACACTCCAGCTCAGGGTCCTTGAGCTGGAATGCGAGTTAGAGACACTCCGACATATAAGGGAGGAGGAGGAGTTTCTGGATAGTTTTCTCCAAAGTAGTCACAGCTCAGAGGAAAGCACAGGTACAGGAAGGAGAGAGTGTGACTGTCAGGGGGGGGGGGGGGTGCAAAGGGAGATAGAGGAAGAGGTCCCGCAGACACTGGTCCTATCCAACATGTACAATGTACTTCATACCTGTGAGAATAAAGAGAAAGACTGCAGGGAGGACCGCCACAATGCTGATCTGGGCACCATGGAGCAGAGGGCTGTCCAAAGGGGGAAGGAGCAGAATAGAAATGTAATAGTTATAGAGGATTCAATAACTCGGGGCATTGATAGCATCCTCTGCAGCTACGATCGAGAGTCCCGAAGGGTGTGTTACCTACCTGGTGCCAGGGAAAGGGATATCTCGATATGGCTGGAAAGGAATTTGGAAACAGAGGGCAAAGATCCAGTTGTCGTGGTCCATGTCGGGACCGATGACATAGGGAGGAAAAGGGAGGAGGTCCTGCTGAGGAAGCATCAGGAGTTAGGAGCTAAATTAAAAAGCTGAACCTCAAGGATGGTAATCTCAGGATTACCCAAGCCACATGTTAATTGGCACAGGGACAAACAGATCATGGAGGGGAACGTGTGGCTAAATGAGTGGTGTAGGAAGGAGGGGTTCGATTTTATGGGACACTGGCACTAGTACCGGGGCAGGGGAGAGTTGTACCGTTGGGACGAGCTGCACCAAGGTCCTAGTGGAAAGGATAAGTAGGGTGGTAAAAAGGACTTTAAATTAATAAATGGGAAGTGGGGGTGGGGGAAAAGACATCTTGGTCAGAAACAATAGTAAAAATTATAGTTTAAAGATAACAAAAAGGGATAAGACCAGAGTTCAGGTCAAGAACAGTGAAAGAGATACTCCAAGTGAAGGGAATACGCAAATAACTAAAGTAGTTATGTAAACTAAAGCAGCAGAAATGACATAAGAAATATGTTAAGTTAAATATTGTGAGAAAGACAGCATCAGGGCAGAAGGACAGGTCAGGGTCTCTTCCCCAAATAAGTGTTTTATATACTAATGCACAGAGTATAAGAAATAAATTGAGTGAATTAAGGCTCAAATACAGATTAGAGGGTATGACATGGTGGCAAGCTGGTCATGATTGCGAGTTAACTATTCCAGGTTATAAGGTCCTTAGAAAGGATAGGGAAACTAGAAGAGGAGGAGGGGTAGCCTTATTGATTAAAGATACTATCACATTAGTAAGGAAGGGTATAAGTAAGGGAGAGCAATCAGCAGAGACTCTATGCTTAGAATTGAGGAACAAGAGAGGACTTAAAACTGTAATGGGAGTTGTCTACAGGCCTCCTGATAGCAGCAATGAAGTGGCAGAATGTACTCAGAGATTAGATTGGGAAGAGCAGAGTAGCTCGAGTCAGAAAGGTATTGAATTTCTTGAGTGCATTCAAAATAGTTTTCTGGAGCAATATGTTCTAGAACCAACAAGAGGGCATGCCATACTAGATTTAGTAATGAGTATATGAGCCAGACTTAGTTAATAATCTAACAGTAACAGAACATTTATTTAACAGTGATCATAATATGATCGAATTCAATGTTATGTTTGAAAAGGAGAAACAGTTACCAAGATTTTAGATTTTGGAAGGCTAACTTTAAAGGGATGAGACAGAGACTGACAACAGCAAACTGGTCAAAACTGATCAGGTAAAACTACAGATGAACTGTGGGAGGTGTTCAAAAAAGTATTTAGCTTAATACAGGACCAATATATATCCCTAAGGGGTAAGAGCTCTACTTGCCAAATAAAACAGCCATGGTCGACAAACGAGATAAGAGATAACATAAAACTAAAGCAAAAAGAGTGTACAAAAGTGCAAAGAATAGTGTCCTCATGACATCTCTAAACACTGCACAAGTAATTACTTTTGGAAGTCTAGTTACTGTTGTTACGTAGGCAAATATGGCAATGTGCACACAGCAGGGTCCTGAGATAATGAGATAAATGACCAGATAATCTGTTTTTGGTGGTGTTGGTTGGCTGGAGAATAAATGTTGGCCGACACACCAGGAGAACTTCCCTTCCCTTCTTTGAATTGTGCCATGGGATCTTTCAGGTCCACCTGAACAGGCAGACAGAGCCTCAATTTAACATCTCATCCAAAAGACAGTACCTCTGAAAACACAGTGCTTCCTGTACTGTACTGTAGTATCAGCCTAGATTACGTGCTCAAGTCCACGAGTGAAATGAGGGCAACCAATGAGCCAAAGAGACACTCTAGCTTTATTAATAATGCTCTCCCTCTCTAATCTCAAGCCTAGACCTTCCCTACCCAATGCCATACCAGTTTAAATCCTCCCCCACTCTCCCCACAAGAATATTGCTATACAGGAGGGAGGAGAAAGGTCAGGAGAGCAATAGTGATAGGGGATTCAATAGTTAGGGGAACAGGTGTTTCTGCGGCTGCAGATGTGATTCCAGGATGGTATGTTGCCTCCCTGGTGCCAGGGTCAAGGATGTCACTGAGCGGCTGCAGAACATTCTGAAGGGGGAGGTTGAACAGCCAGAGGTCGTGGTCCATATCGGTACCAACGACATAGGTAGAAAGAGAGATGAGGTCCTGCAGGCAGATTTTAGGGAGCTAGGAAAGAGATTAGTAAGCAGGACCTCAAAAGTAGTAATCTCTGGATTACTCCCGGTGCCACGCGCTAGTGAGTATAGAAATAGGAGGATAGAGAAGATGAATGCATGGCTGGAGAGATGGTGCAGGAGGGAGGGCTTTAGATTTCTGGGGCATTGGGATCAGTTCTGGGGGAGGTGGGACCTGTACAGGCCAGATGGGTTACACCTCAACAGAGCTGGGACCAATGTCCTCGCAGGGAGGTTTGCTAGTGCAGTGGTGGGGGTGGGGGTTAAACCAATTTGGCAGGGGGATAGACACCAGGATGTAGCATTGGAAAGGAGAAACAAGGTGCACAAAGGATTGGGTGAGAAAGATAACACTAGTGTAAGAAATAGTACAGTATAATGTGGAATCAGACTAAGAGAGAATACAAGAAGGTCTAAGATAGGTTTACAGTGCATGTGCGTAAACACACGAAGCGTAGTAAACAAGGTTAGTGAGCTGCAGGCGCAATTAGCCACATGGGAATATGATGTTGTGGCAATAATGGAGACCTGGTTCAAAAAAGGGCACGATTGGGTACTAAATATTCCTGGATACAAGGTGTTCAGGAAAGATAGGGGAAGAAAGAAAGGGGGAGGGGGTGGGGGTGGCAGGATTGATTAAGGAGAATGTTGCAGTGCTGGAGAGAGAGAGGATGTCCTGGAGGGGTCAAGGACAGAATCTATTTGGTTACAGTTAAGAAACAATAGAAGTGCCATTACACTACTGGGTGTATTCTATAGGCCACCAACTAGTTGGAAGGATATAGGGGAGCAAATTTACAGGGAAATTACAGAGGTGCATGAGCACTGGAGTAGTGACAATGGGGGACTTCAACTCTCCTAATATAGACTGGGATAGTAATAGTGTAAAGGGCAAAGAGGGGGAGGAATTTTTGAAATATGTTCAGGAGAATTTTCTTGACTAGTACGTTTCCGGCCCAACAAGGAAGGAGGCATTGCTGGATCTGGTTCTGGGGAATGAGGGGGCCAAGTGGAGCAAGAGTCAGTGGGGGAACATTTAGGGAACAGTGATCATAGTATCATAAGGTTTAGATTAGCTATGGAAAAGGACAAGTAACAATCTAGAGTAAAAATACTCAAATAGAGGAGGGCTAATTTCAGTGGGATGAAAACAGATCTGGCCCAGGTAAATTGGAATTAAAGATTGGCAGGCAAAACTGTAATTGAACAATGGGCGGCCTTTAAAGAAGTGATGGTTCAGGTACAGTCTAGGTACATTCCCACAAGGGGGAAAGGTAGGGCAACTAAAGCCAAAGCTTTTAGTACAGAGGGAAAGTGAAAAAGGAAATAAGATGGGCAAAGAGACAGAATGAGAATAGACTGGTTGCTAACATAAAAGGGAATCCAAAACTCTTCTATAGGCATATAAACAGCAAATGGGTAGTAAGAGGAGAGGTGGGACCGATTAGGGACCAAAAAGATCTACGCATGGAGGCAGAGGGCATGACTGAGGTACTAAATGAGTACTTTGCATCTGTCTTTACCAAGGAAGATGCTGCAAAAATCGCAGTAAAAGAGGTAATTGAGATACTGGATGGACTAAAAATTGATAAAGAGGAGGTATTAGAAAGGCTAGCTGTACTTAAAGTAGATAAGTCACCCGGTCCGGATGGGATGCATCCTAGGTTGCTGAGGGAAGTAAGGGTGGAAATTGTGAAGGTGCTGGCCATAACCTTCCAATCATCCTTAGATACGGGGGTGGTGCCAGAGGACTAGAGAATTGCAAATGTTACACCCTTGTTCAAAAAATGGTGTAAGGATAAACCCGGCAACTACAAGCCAGCCAGTTTAACCTCGGTGGTGTGGAAACTTTTAGAAACAATAAACCAGGACAAAGTTAATAGTCACTAGGACAAGTGTGGATTAATTAAGGAAAGCCAGCACTGATTTGTTAAAGTCAAATCATGTTTAACTAACTTGATTGAGTTTTTTGATGAGGAAACAGAGAGGGTCGAAGAGGGCAATGCAGTTGATGTGGTCTATATGGACTTCCAAAAGACGTTTGATAAAGTGCTGCATAATAGGCTTGTCATCAAAGTTGAAGCCCATGGAATAAAAGGGGCCGTGGCAGCATGGAAACAAAATTGGCTAAGTGACAGGAAACAGAGTAGTGGTGAACGGTTGTTTTTCGGACTGGAGGGAGGTATACAGTGGTGTTCCCCAGGGGTCGGTGACGATCCGGATTCTTTCCCCTCAGTCTGGTTCAGTAATAACTGAAGTCGAATACATTTTAAAGTTCAACACATCTTTAATAGCAGGGTTCTTAGTCTGCAGCATTGATTTGGACTCCTGATAGAGTCCCTCTATGCTGGCAGAGCAAGAACAAAAACATACAGAAATCCACACGTTTTTATACAGATGAATAGGGTTGGAACATACTTAACGAGGGTCAACACCAATCATAAGCCGGGCATAGGTTGCCATGCGAGGTTACATTATTTCCGGCCAATCATAAATCGTCCATGTGCTGATCATGCTGCTGTTAGACATCAAAGGGGATAACTTCCTCACTTTCCAACTTAGAATGTTCTTCCCTGTTCCTTCTGTTCCTTATCTCCCAACCTGGAATGTCTTTCAACTTTGGCTAAGCTCGTTCCCTATATTGATCTGCCATAAACATGGAGACATTCAGACCAGTCCTTGACTCACATCAAAGACCTATCATTGATAAGACAATGCAGGCCTGCTGACTAAGCAAACATATGGCCCAGCAGGAGGGCCAGGCCACTTGTATCAATCTCAGTTACTAACTAATTAACCCTTTCTAACCATTTTGCATTCTGCTTCTTTGCCACGTAGGCATCTTAATATTTTACCGAAAACTGACCACGTAGGGATTCTCATCGGTACTGGGACCACTGCTTTTCTTGATATAAATTAATGACTTGGACTTGGGTGTACAGGGCACAATTTCAAAATTTGCAGATGACACAAAACTTGGAAGTGTAGTGAACAGTGAGGAGTCTAGTGATAGACTTCAAGAGGATATAGACAGGCTGGTGGAATGGGTGGACACGTTACAGATGAAATTTAATACAGAAAAGTGCAAAATGAAACATTTTGGTCCTAAAAACGAGCAGAGGCAATATAAAGGGTACAATTCTAAAAGGGGTGCAGGAACAGAGAGATCTGGGGGTACATGTGCACTAGTCTTTGAAGGTGGCAGGACAGGTTGAGAAAGCGGTTACAAAAGCATACAGGATCCTAGGCTTTATAAATAGAGGCCACAGAGTACAAAAGCAAGGAAGTTATGATGAACCTTTATAAGACACTGATTTGGCTACAACTGGAGTATTGTGTCCAGTTCTGGGCACCACATTTTCAGAAGGATGTGAAGGCCTTTGAGAGTATGCAGAAGAGATTTACTAGAATGGTTCCAGGGATGAAGGACATTCAGTTACATGGATAGATTGGAGAAGCTGGGGTTGTTTTCCTTAGAGCAGAGAAGGTTGATAGGAGATTTGATAGGGGTATTCAAAATCATGAAGGGTCTAGACAGAGTAGATAGAGAGAAACCGTTCCCATTGGCAGAAAGGTTAAGGACCAGAGGACATAGATTTAAGGTGATTGGCAAAAGAACCAAAGGTGACATGAGGAAAAACTTTTTTTTTTAACACAGCGAGTGGTTGTGATCTGGAATGCACTGCCTGAAGGGGTGGTGGAGGCAGATTCAATTGTGGCATTCAAAAGGGAACTGGATAAGTACGTGAAAGGAAAAAATTTGCAGGGCTACGGGGAAAGGGCGGGGGAGTAGGACTAGCTGGATTGCTCTTGCAGAGCGCCGGCATGGGCTCGACGGGTTGAATGGCCTCCTTCCGTGCTGTAACCATTCTAGGATTTAAGCTCAGGTCCCTTCTGTACAGCTTTCAATTGTTCCAAAACTGACACCAATACCTGAAGAATGTGAACCCTTCCCTCCTGGATCAGCCCAGCAGAAACGTGTTGACCTTCCTAATTGACCTCTTCTTGGCCTGTCCAGCCGTGTCCAGAGATTACCAACTGAGGATGGTGTCTCACTTCTCTCTTCCTATACTATCCCTACATTCTCACCTACCACTGCTTGTTGGGGGACTACATTCTGGCAAGTATAATCCAGATACTCCTATCCTCCCTAATGCTGTGGAATGTGGCCAATTGATCTCCACGCACAGAAATCCTCTGCTCCAGCAACTCAATTTTACAACACTTAGTGCAAAGATGTGTTGCCCCAGGATACATTGAGGATCCATGATGCTCACATATCATACCCCATACACATCATGAGGCCCCCACCTCTCCATGCCTAACTGACTAACCTCAAAATGTAATTACCATTAGATTGAACTCGCACCAGCACTAAACTCCAGAAGCAAATTCTGTTTACTCATTTCACACACGTATTAGTTATAGAAAAACATATCACTTACTTGGACGTCTTCAGGTCAAATGTCTCCGCAGTACCAATTTCTGAACTGAGCAAAACTTTCTGCCTTAAATCTCATACCTTTGCCTTTGATGAAATAAATCAGGTAGCTTTTTATTGATTAATGGAAGAGGGCAAGTGGGAGAAAACAATGCAGTAAAGGAAAACTTACCTGTCCTCACTGTTATTCGTTATGCAAATGAGCGATTGTTAGGGAGAAATCTCAGCATTCATCCATTCCTAGCTTCTGTCCAACCTTGGAAATAGACAGTAGGCGACCTAACCTGTCCTCACCTTCCACTCAGAGTTACTCCTTTATCCAAATTATGCAAAGTGACGTACCTCAGGGCAAAATTAAAGGACCAAAGCTTCGACAGTATCTATTTACTTAGCATGTGCTTGTCAACGTGTGTAACTTAATCAACCAAGTTGTTAATTTTCATGACTTCTCTTGGTTGTTATTCTGTCCCTAGGGCTGTCCTTATCTCCTTTATCTTGAATCCATTCTCAATCTGTATCAACTTCATTCTCTGCTCAGAGCATTGCTGTCCAAAGTCGTGTGATGTATATCGAACTGGTTTCCACAGCATTTAGTTAGCTAATTTGGTATGCTTGTCACTACGAAGGATGTAAGTGAAGAGGGAGTGAAAAGCTTTCCCTATTTTGTGCACCGAGAGCCAGCATCAAACATCCTGGGCCAGGCAGATATATATTCTGCAACATGGTTAGGTGCAGAGAATGTTCAGAACAGCAGCCCCTCTTGCACATTGGTGACTACCCAGGGCCTTTAATGTCACAAAAAGTCCCAAGGTGCTTGACACTTGTATATTTCCTATGACAATCATCTTTGTTGCTTCTCTGAGTGAGACTATCAATTTCACATTAATTAGAGCCTAATTTTGTGATGGAGGGAAAGGCAAAGAAGCAGTTGTTGCTTCAGCTACCTGTGTACTTTCCAGCAGCCCGTTTCAGAGCAGCATTGGCAGAATACTGGCAACAGCTCTCTCAACCAAGGAGTGGTGCATGGCAGAGGGAGATTCAGAGATGGAGAGAATAATATAATCTGTTAAACTGGAGGAAACACAAGGAGGAAATACACCAAAAAAAAATCATCCCAAGATTACATCACTACAAAAGTAAAGCAGCATCACTACACCTGCTGCAATGAGCAACAACCCCACTGCAACATTCAGTCTGGAAAATCCTTGAAATTTAGAGGACACCATCACAAGAATTTTATGGCTTGCAAGCTGGAAATAGATGATTGTAAAGAAGGGCCAATCCCAGAGAGACAATGGAAATTGAAGGAGGTGTAATTCACAATTTTTTAAAAAATGTTTAATTTTTTTTAAAAATCACAACTGTTCAAAAAATATTTCAATGACTATTACAACAGACTGATGAGGCAATTGGGACTTTAACACCACCCTTTCCCAGGCAAAATGAGTCTTTCTTCAAATGAAGGAAGTTCTGGCAAAGACAATAAGTGCAGTGGCGATCTAACTGCCACCAACATATATCGGATCTTATGCGGCACTGGTGTACATACTACAAAAAGCCTCTATCAATAAAACCACGTCATTCAGTATTTTCATATTTCACCCCATATCAAATGCAAAGTTTTAGTCACAGAAGACAGACGTGTCATCACTCATAATACACAAAGGAAAAGTCCCAGAACCCGGTTCCCTCACGCGTCCTCTTACACTGACTGATGCTTCGCTGGTTAATGTGTTTCACAAACTTCAGTGTTTCCTTATCTCGGTAGATCAAGGCCAATGAGTTGTCTTCTGGGCAAAGGGTAAGTAACTGAAACACAACACAAACCATTAAAGTGTTTTTATTATAGTAAGTTAACACTTCAGTTCTTCTTTTCCTCCTCTCCGAGACTCCCTACTTACATTTTATCTCTGGTCAAGATGGTAGGCATATGACCAACTCCCAGGCCTTCGCTGTTTTGCTAGGAGCTAATATTTTGCTGGTCAGTGCACAGAGGCCTTCCTGGATGATTCACTATCCGCATTTTGCTCCTTCTCCGTACTTGGCCTTCACTCAGTGCCTCCTTAGGATGACATGGTCCCCTTCTAAGTGACTTGGCTAAAACTAACAGTTCACTGTATGGGGAATCACATTTGGAATCTTGCCACCCTACTGCAGGCACCAATTAGGGATCTGGTGCATTTAAGGGCACCGCTCTTCCAACCCCAAAGGTTATTGTTCCATTAATGTTTTTAAACATTTTTTTCCCCCCCAAGATCTTCATGCAAGTGCACATTTTCCACAAGGGGCAATGGTTTTTTCCCCAGTGGTCATTGCCAATGCTGCTCTCTGATTGACCGGCTCACAGACCCTGACTCAGATGGGAAGAGAATGTCAGTTTTAACTTCCCGAGATGCAGAATGCCATGGCTGCACACAGGTCTGCTTTTGGAATGCCAGCTGTTATCTGACAAGACTCATTCAAATGAAACAGGCAAGTTACAATGCTGGGTATTTCTGCACCCCAAACTCATGAGCTTCTGGCTGAAAGACAATTGATATTCCACTTGGATAACCAGGCTGCTTGAGATTATTATTTTCCTATCTGTCAGGATCTAACACAAGTAAAGCCAAGGTTAAGAAAAGGCCACTTAGCCCTTAAAGCTCATACTTCTAGGGCTCCAAATTACCCAGGCTAGCATCCAACTGCATTTTGAATGCTCCAATGTTTTTATGGTAATTATATGGCAAATTATTCATCACCTTTTGAGCAAGACTCTTTTTTCTAACACCTGTTTTAAATTTACTTTTCACTCATTTAAATTGATGCGGTCTAATCTTACTGCGCTGACTTACCTTACACTAATATTCTGGGTTCGCTTTAGCATTTGATACTTTATATATCTCCATTGAGGTCACCCCTTAACCTTCTTCAAGTCTCACTCGAGACCTGAGAACATGATCCAGGCCAGCATTTCAGTGCAGTACTGAGAGAGTGCCGCACTGTCGAAAGTGACGTCTTTCGGATGAGACAGTGTGTACCATGCACAAGATGCACTGCAGCAACTCGCCAAGGCTTCTTCGACAGCACCTCCCAAACCCGCAACCTCTACCACCTAGAAGGACAAGGGCAGCAGGCACATGGGAACAACATCACCTGCATGTTCCCCTCCAAGTCACACACCATCCTGACTTGGAAATATATCGCCGTTCCTTCATCGTCGCTGGGTCAAAATCCTGGAACTCCCTTCCTAACAGCACTGTGGGAGAACCCTCACCACACGGACTGCAGCGGTTCAAGAAGGCAGCTCACCACCAACTTCTCAAGGGCAATTAGGGATGGGCAATAAATGCTGGCCTCGCCAGCGACGCCCACATCCCATGAACGAATAAAAAAAAACTGGGGCCCCTTCTGCCCTCTCCGGTAAAAGAACCCATGGCACTATACCAAAGCCAATATTTATCCCTCAACCAATATCACTAAAACTGATTACCTGGCCATTATCTCATTGCCCTTTGTGGGACATTGCCGTGCGCAAATTGGCTACCAGGTTTCCTACCTTACAACAGTGACTACACTTACAAATTACTTCTTTGGTTGTAAAGCGCTTTGGGCCGTCCCGAGATCGTGAAAGGCGCTAGTACTTTCTTTCTTCGCTGAATTGAACTTGAATGAACTCAAAATATACCTCTTCATCTTCTGCTTTAGCGATGTATGAAGTAATACCACCAAACTCCTCGTCCCAGCCTGAAACAGAGACAATGACACATGTTGACTTTTCAATTCCTAATCAGATCTCTTTCTGGTGCCTTCCGTTGCCATGTGTTCCTTGTCCCCACAATGGCAGGACAGGGTTTTCAATATTGGCATCCCACGATCATTGGACAGGATGATGGCTTCTGTAGGCCAGGCCGGGCTCGGAGAATTATTGCCCCCCTCATTTCAATAGACAGCTCTCCACCGCTACACTGTGGCCCAACTAAGCAAATCACCCAGTGATGGCAACCAATTCAAACTCAACCTTCCTTGGGGCAGAATCCAACCCAACTTTCTCGGGGCCAATGTCCAACCTGAACTCCTTAGGGCAGCAGGTCCACACAGTCAAGCTGCTCAGTTGCTAATATGTGAATTATAGACTGCATTACAAACCCTCCATAAATAAAAATAGTCCAAAGATTGCCAAGTGTTTGGGTGGAGTAGGAAGGAGGAAGCAAGAAGAAAACCACCTTAAAAACCATTGGAATGGTGTTAGCCCAAGTGCTGTTGATAAATTGAGGGTCTTGGCTTGAAGGAATCACCCAGGCCAACTATAATGGTGCTAGACAATTATTAGAGACAGATTCTAAACTCTCCAGGGATGATTTGCATTAACTGTGTCTGCATCACACAGTTGATCTCAGTAACTCCTCTTAGCCAGAACACTGTTAATGATATTACCTCTACTGCTGTTAATTCATCTCACCCATTCTGCTGGGTTCTGTGACCCTGTAAAATCAGTGCTCCCGATAACATCAGTATTTGCAATTTAAACAAATATATTTAAAATCAAACTGAAATGAACAGAAAAAAAGAATGTTAAAAATAAAATGTTAAAAATAATGTTAAATCATAATTCTGTGCAGCAGTTTGATTTTTAAAAGGAGACCTGATAGGGGAACACTCTGCTAGTTTGCATTATCACAAATAACTATTATAATAATATTATTAATAACGATTATACTCTTAAACGTCTCAACTTCTATTACAAACGTTGATCACTGCACGAGGAAGACTTTCCTGACATTAGTCTTAAATTTGTGTCATATTAGTTTTTATATTAAGGGTTAGCGGGAGAAGCATATTTGTTGCTTTGACATTGAGGAGAATTAGGGATTATAATTACAGTAAATATACTGTTTGTACTGTGAGCTGTTCATTTTCCTCTTTATGTTAAATAAAATTTTCTGTTGTTTTAAAACCTGAGCCACAGTCCGCTATATTCTCCCACCTATCAAAGTCAAGGAGCTCATGTAACACGTGATCTATATGGAGTTCAGCCCCTAGATCTCACCATGTTCATCTAGATATTGTACAAGTACTGGCACATCTCGTTCATACAGGATGCAAAGTCTGCAAAGTCTGCATATAGTAGCAGCCAGTGACACTAAACCCAGGTAAATATGCTGGGCAAACTCAAAAAATAACACAATGCTACTTTTTAAGATGGGTATCTGGTGCACTGATATATAATAAAATCCACGTGGAACAGCAATATCTCAACAGAAGTGGAATAGACTATTGTTTCCTCTTTATTTCAATTCGTCTCCATTTTTGCCCACTTTCTTCCATCTCCCACCACATTTACAAGATCCTGCTTGATCAAGAGTGGGTCAATCTGCATCTTCAGCCCACGTCAATTGTTAGTCAATCCACCAGAGGATGCCCACCCACCTACGCAGTTAGCGTTCACTCTCTTCCAGAGACAGTTCATCCGAGAGTGGTGAAACTCATTCTCTGTGGCAAACGCGAGTGCAAATGGCAGCAAAGAACGTGGCTGAAATTCAGATGTCCTAGTTGAGAAGCCGAGTGCCGTAACATAATTATCTGGCTGCATACCTGTATGGTTTTTCTAAGGAGGGTCCCTAGTGATCCCAACTCCACAAGCAGGTTAGTAGTACAGGTGTTGTAGGCTAAAACCAGCAACATTTACCTTCACACCCGCAGCACAACTGCAGGTCCAAGGCAAACTCTGAATTTTCCACGTTGGTATCATGGATAAGCGTGTAGTATCCGTTTCTCCAGTGTCGTAATTCCCCTCGGCAAACAGGAACACCAGGATCTGAGAAGGACAGATGTAATGAAAGCATGTTCACAGTCTTTAACCCATTGTTGTTGAGTAAGCGAAGAGCCAAACATTGACTCAAGCTGTTATTTTAATTTATAATATCTTTTCCCCTTTTAAATAAAGGACATCCCTGGGACATTCACCAGTCGACACATAGGTGATCTGGTCTCAGTCCAGTGTCAATGCTACTGAAACGTACATGAGTGGCTTACAGCAACACCCTCCAGCTCATTGGGAATGCACCAGGTTTCTTCTCCCACTCTTCATCTGCGTGCTACCCCCACAGTAATATCAAGTGGCAGCACGAGCTCAGATTCCACACATATGCCAACAACACATAACTCTGTGTACCACCAGCACTGACTCCAGAGATTTTGCTGTGCTGTATGACTGCCTGTTGCAACAAGTCCGAGAGAAGCTGTAATTTCCTGCAGCTCAACACCAAGACTGATGTCACCTAGTTCGGCTCTGGCCAGCATCTGCATGCCGCCGACTCTATCAACCTCCCTGGCTGCAAATTCAGACCGAACCCAGTGGTGCGTAATCTCAGTGTTTTGTTCAATCTGTTGCCAAGACCGTTTTCTCCTGCCTCCAGAACACTGCCCATTTATGCCCTTACCTCACCCGATGTTACTAAATGCTGCTCCATGCCTTCATCTAGTCACGGATTGATTTCTGAAACAATAGGGGCAATTTTAACCTAACCCAACAGTCGAGAAACTAACAGACCGGGTGTAATGCTGGTTTTACACCCCACCCGATTTTACTCTCCATTGAAGTCAGCGGAGAGTAGTATCGGATGGGGTGTAAACCAGCGTTACAGCCGATTCTGTCAATTTCCCGATAGGCGAGTTAGGTTGAAATTTCCCCCAATGACCTCAATGGCCTCCCCAGTTTCACAAACATCATCTAATCAGGACTGTTCTTTATGGTTTAATACTGCACCAGGACATGCAGTTATCCATTTAGGCCACTGGAACAGCTTATCGAATGTAAATTAAACCATTCATTGAAACTCACAGTACTGAATTCCACGCATGCAGTACACGCGAGTAAATGTCTTTCAAATCACAGCCATCAGCAATCTCATCAGCTGAGATTGATGAATATTCCTTTATTTTGACCCTCTTGCCATATATCCTGCACAGTTTAAATTATCCTCAGGAGTCTGGGGGTAAAATATTTCCAAACAACAACAGTAGCTTCTAAAAGCAGAGCTTTAATATGATTATTTTACTGGCCTCATTTCCAAAATGGCCTCATATATAATCAGTTCTGAAACCCCAATAGCACTTATTAACCTGCTAGATTTTGAAATATTTTTCAGTAAAGCTTACTTCTTGGACTTTCTCCTGGCGCCTCATTTTCCTTTGTTCCAACCTTTTCTCCCTCGCTGCTCCCATCGCCTTCGTGATCTGTTGAATCAGATTTGATGTCTTTTTCAGTGCTAGAGCTTGCGTGTTCATTGACATCAGAAGCCTCCACTTCACCTTCCTCCTCCTCCTCCTTCTCCTCCTCCTCCTCATCATCATCCTCATCATTCGACGCTGCGAGGAAATGCAGTTTTAAGCCAGTAAAATTGGATAGAAGGAGGAACATGGCCTCAGAACAAAACAGCTCCATACACTTGGCAAGAATGTCAGGGAGGCCATCTTCCTCTGCTCGATCATAGCATCTATAAAACAAAGAGGTAATATTACAGGGCCGGTCACATATCTGAGAAATAAAAGGACCAGATACCTCAATACTAACAAGGCTTGTTATTTATTTCAGTGGTTCCCGTCATATCTCAAAAGTCTGCAACATACCTGAACACCAACTGGGCTTCTCACATTTCTCAGTACTAAAAGGACCAGTCACGTATCTCAACATCAGCAGGATTGTCAAAGGATGCAGGCTGTGGCTGTGCCTTCAGTTGAGGTCCAGTGAGGATGGGTGTAAGATAGCAGGCAGACCATGAGCAGGAGGCTATGGCAAGGAGGGAGGCTGACTGCAGAATCAGGCTGGGAGAGGGCAGGGAAAGGCTGGTTGCAGTGTCGGGTGGGATTAGGGATGTTGGTATGCGATCAAACATGGACATTTTGTTTTCAATCTGATGGGTCCCCTGCTAATCACATAACTGATAATACAACAACAACACGGTTATCATGGACCAAATGGTAAGTCTCAAAGGGCTCTATAACAGGTCATGACGCAGACATATACTCACACAGGGATAGGGTTTTTTCTTTAGATAGATGGAGAGATAGATAGATAATTGCCCCCACCCCAACCCAACTGCTATAATCAAAAGCTTGTCTTTGCTTCTCAAGGGGTCTGCTGAACAAACAAAATGTTTTTGGAGGGAAGCACAATGTGTTATAGCAACAATGCATAGTACCACTGAGCAAAGGGAAAGATGCTCAACTGTACAACTGTGCAGAGCTCATCAACCATACTGTTGCGGGGAATGAAAAATGAGAAAAAAGATAAATGGCAGGCCTATTATATAAGCCTAGCAACCTGCTGGTGGAGCCTCTGAGCAGGTTGCAAAGCCCACCTTTTAAGTACATGGAGGAAAAAGGGAAAGATAGAGAAATTTCATAAAGGTTTAACATTTTTGAACTTATATAGTGCAGTGCAAACGATAACAGTTTTTTTCCCTAAATCGAGGCAGTGCTGTGACATTGCCGTTCTCTTCTGTTCCAGATTTAGACCTCCTTTATTTCTAGTATGATACAGGGTTACAGAAATGCCCTGCTGCATTTGCTCTGCAGGTGCTTATTGGGAAAGCAAACTATCAGTTAATTGTGCCTTTAATCACTCTGCAGCCTTAATATCCACGAGAGCCAATGTTGGCAGAGTTCTGATCGACCTACCTCTTGTTGGCAGGTCCTCTTCTCTTCCATTTAATCTCCGGGCTATGTAAAGCCTCACACACCATCTGAAACTTTTCTTTCTGCATAAGTGAAGGAAAATGTGGACATTACGTTCACATTCAGGGGTGCCAACACGGTAGCGGCATTTCCATTTGTACGGTACATTGCTGGTAAATAAACACCATTTACTCCATCCAATACTGCATGGCTCATGTATTTCTTGGTATCAGCTTCCTTGCATGTACAGTACACATCAGGCAAAATACAAGTCACTCCAATATGGGACCACATAGTATGTGTCTTAATGTCAATTCTTCACTATTTACAATATACAGCAGGTAAAAGGCAATTATGTGCTCCCAATGCAATATAGTTTATGTCTCAGAGCCAAGTTCTACATGTAAACTGGTGTATGAGAAACTACTGCAACCCAGACACTAATGTTTAATATCTCTGCATGAGAGAGGCACCACTAGCTCCAAGATAGTTGATGGATTTCTCTATTTCACGCTAAGATTCAAGCAGACATTTCTAACCTTTTAGTATTAAGCCAATGCTACAGTTTGGGTTTTTACCAGCACCTTTTCCCTCATTTAAGCATCTCACAACTTTCCACAAGCAGAAAACATCTTACAAACTGAAACTAGTCTCTGCTGCATCAAGTCAGCATAGCCCTGGACTAACAATGATCATGGTAAACTGCTTACTGAAGAACACATAGGATGCCCGCTCCATCTCCTGTCACTTCAAAAGGTCGAAGATATTCACAATACTCAACCGTTTTATGTAGCTTGAACTATTGCCCAGCTTTATTTACGGTGTCAAAATTCCCTAGATTCTGGAATGGTCCCAGTGGATTGGAAGGAAGCAAATGTGACCCCGCTATTCAAGAAAGGAGGGAGAGAGAAAACAGGGAACTACAGGCCAGTTAGCCTGACATCAGGAAAATGCTGGAATCCATGATTAAGGAAGTGGTAAAAGTGCACTTAGAAAATCATAATATGATTAGGTAGAGTTTTATGAAAGGGAAATCATGTTTGACAAATCTATGTGAGGTT
The DNA here is from genome assembly GCF_035084215.1 of Heptranchias perlo. Lineage (NCBI taxonomy): Eukaryota > Metazoa > Chordata > Chondrichthyes > Hexanchiformes > Hexanchidae > Heptranchias > Heptranchias perlo. The sequence goes on from NC_090340.1 coordinate 15,552,380, forward strand.
TTTGAGGATGTAACTAGCAGGGTAGATAAAGGGGAGCCAGTGAATGTAGAGTATTTGGATTTTCAAAAGGCATTTGATAAGGTGCCACACAAAAAGTTGTTACGCTAGATAAGGGCTCATGGGGTTGGGGGTAATATATTAGCATGGATAAAAGATTGGTTAATGGACACAAAACAGAGAGTAGGAATAAACGGGTCATTTTTGGGTTGGCTGGCTGTAACTAGTGGGGTGCCGCAAGGATCAGTGCTTGGGCCTCAGCTGTTTATATTAATGACTTATATGAAGGGACCGAGTGTAATGTATCCAAGTTTACTGACAATACAAAGCTAGGTGGGGAAGTAAGCTGTGAGAAGGACACAGAGTCTGCAAAGGGATATAGACAGGTTAAGTGAGTGGGCAAGAAGGTGGCAGTCGGCATATAATGTGGGGAAATGTGAGATTATTCACTTTGGTAGGAAGAACAGAAAAACAGAATATTTATAAATGATGAGAAACTATTAAATGTTGGTATGCAGGTACAGCAAACAATTAGGAAGGCAAATGGTATGTTGGCCTTTATTGCAAGGGGGTTAGAGTGCAAGAGTAAGGAAATCTTGCTACAATTGTACAGGACTTTGGGTGAGACCACACCTGGAGTACTGTGGACGGTTTTGGTCTCCTTATCTCAGGAAGGATATACTTGCCTTAGAGGAGGTCCAACAAAGGTTCACTAGATTGAGTCCTGGGATGAGAGGGTTGTCCTATGAGGAAAGATTGAGTAGAATGGGCCTATATTCTCTGGAGTTTAGAAGAATGAGAGGTGATCTCACTGAAACGTATAATATTCTTAGAGGGCTTGACAGGGTAAATACGGATAGACTGTTTCCCCTAGCTGGAGAGTCTAGAACTAGGGGGGCATAGTCTCAGGATAAGGGTTGTGCGATTTAGGACTGAGATGAAGAAGAATTTCTTCACTCAGAGGGTGGTGAATCTTTGGAATTCTCTACCCCAGACGGCTGTGAATGCTCAGTCGATGAGTATATCAAGACTGAGATCAATAGATTTTTGGGCCGTAAGGGAACCAAGGGATATGGGGATCGGGCAGAAAAGTGGAGTTGAGGTCGATGATCAGCCATGATATTATTGAATGGCAGGGCAGCGCAAGGGGCTGTATGGCCTACACCTGTTTCTATTTCTTATGTTCTTATGTCAGCCTTGGCTCAGTGGTAACATTCTCACCTCTGATTCAGAAGGTTGTGAGATTTGAACCCATAATCTAGGCTGACACTTCAGTGCAGTACTGAGGGAGTGCTGCACTATCGGAGGTTCCGTCTTTTGGATTAGACATTTAACCGAGGCGCTGTCTGTCCTCTCAGGTGGGGGCAAAAGATCCCAATGCACTTGTTCAAAGAGAAGAGGAATTCTTTTGGTGTCCTGGCTAACATTTATCCCTTAACCAACATTATTAAAAGAGATTATCGGGTCATCATCTCATTGTTGTTTGTGGGAGCTTGCTGTGTGCAAATTGGCTGCTATGTTTCCCTACATAACAACAGTGACTACACTTCAAAAGTACTTCACTGGCTGTGAATTGCCTTGGGACATCCTGCGTTCATGAAAGGCGCTGTATAAATGAAATTATAACAAACCGAATCACAGAAACAAAAACAGAGTCAAAATATTAACCAGCACATTCAGTAATTCGCTATATGTATAACAAAGATGCTAGTTTAAAGAAGTCTGCTATTCTTTCAGCTTGTTAGAAATTTGGTTCGGTCACAGATACTTTTCGGTTCAGTGGCGCCAATCGCTCATGTGAGTGGTCTGTGCCTCTTACTTTTATGGGAGTTGACTCATACTGCCCGATATCTACTTTTTTTAAAATTCATTTTTGGAACATGGGCATCGTTGGCAAAGCCAGCCATGCCTAGTTGCCCTTGAAAAGCTGGTGGTGAGCCGCCTTCTTGAACCGCTGCAGTCTGTATGATGAAGTTACTCCCACAATGCAGTTAGGTAGGGAGTTCCAGGATTTTAACCCACTGATGAAGGAACAGCAATATATCTCCAAGTTGGGATGGTGTGTGACCTTAGAGATGATGGTGTTCCCACGCACCTGCTGCCCTTATCTGGTATGGTAGTGAGACCCAGGATTGTAACAATAGAATCCTCTTGCAATCCAGACATGTATGTATCACTTTTGCATTTGTGTTTCTTCAATCTCTCTGAAGGCAGACCAAGTTAAAGTAGATGAGGCAATTATTAGTTTTAATCCTTAAACTGCTCTGCATGCTTCAGTAGGTGAAATGTACGGAGGAATAGGTCGCTTACTTTAATTGATACAACTCGGCTTCACAATGATATTAAAAAATGAACGCTATTCAACTTTGGTGCATCGTCTTACTTTAATCTAAACAGAAAAACCCCTCTGTATTCTGCCCTACAATCCTGGGACAGAACCTCTTCTCCCTTCATTCTCTTGACTTTCACAGCCTTTTGCTGCCTGTGCAGTCGGTTTCCAAAAGCCAGGCTAGCTGTCGATGTCCGTGTCTCTTTATTTAAAAGCCTGACTCCAGTGTCAGCTTTTCGTCAAAAAAATAACAACCCCCTCCTCCCCTGCCAAGAGCAAATTCCACCATCATGCAAGACATCTGTTTATGATAAGCATCATTAAAATAAATCAGCAGTGAATGAAAAAAGACATCTCACACTGAAACAATGAAATGGAATCACTCCAAGGGCCGATGTCACTGAATCACATCCATTATCCTGTTCATGCTCTATAAGCATTTTCTAAAGGGCTCTTGTCTTTCAACTGAATTAATCCCCTACTGAGCTCTCACCTTGAAAAAATCCTTTAGAAACATCTCTGATCTCTCCTCGAATTCCTCCTGGATGTGGACCTGAGCTGACATATCCAGGTAAATCGGATTGATCCAGTCATAAAGAATTTGTTCCTGAAACATAATAAAAGGAAACATATATTTCACCTGAAACAAATGTAAGTAAACAAACAAACATAATAAAAGGAAACATATTTCACCCGCTCGATGTCACGCTGCCATACTGAGATCACCCTGAGATCTGATCGAAGTTTAAAAGATATTAAGGGGAACAGATAGGGTGGACAGAGAGAAACTATTTCCGCTGGTTGGGGATTTTGGGAGTAGGGGGCACAGTCTAAAAATTAGAGCCAGACCTTTCAGGAGTGAGATTAGAAAACATTTCTACACACAAAGGGTGGTAGAAGTTTGGAACTCTCTTCTGCAAATGGCAATTGATACTAGCTCAATTGCTAAATTTAAATCTGAGATAGATAGCTTTTTGGCAACCAAAGGTATTAAGGGATATGGGCCAAAGGCAGGTATATGGAGCTAGATCACAGATCAGCCATGATCTTATCAAATGGGGGAGCAGGCACGAAGGGCTGAATGGCCTACTCCTGTTCCATGTTCCTACCCCACCACGTCAGCTTCCTGTTCTGTTCCAGTACTGCACTGTTGCTGGATGTTGTTTCTGCCACTATAGCACACAGCCTACAATTTCAGTCATTTTTTTCCACTTAAAAAAAAAATTGAATTATCCAACAGTTTGACTTAAGCGATATAAATAACACAGCAAAATGGGAGTTTGGTGTCAAAAACTTAAAATTAGCGGATAATTAGACTGTAGGCTGTTGCTGAAATAATGATGCAGTGGCTTTTTGAGGTGGAATTAGGGTAATGCACCATGTTGCACTCGCAGCTGCTGGTCGCAGTTTACAGGGCAGTATGGGCAGAGGCCTGTGAGTAGGCTAATGGCTTGGGCACAGTAGTTAGAGGCTTCTTAGTTGGGGAATGGTGTGTGGCACAAAAATTCCAACCTGCTGGTTAGTGAAAAGGTGTAAAATAAAATAGTAAAACAAATGATTTAATATAGCCTTATGCAGAAGAGGTTCTCCAATGAATCTTCAATTTATAAAAGTAATCGATAAGCGTCCTTCAGGTGAGAGTGAAACATTTCTACTATCTCAGGATCAGCCTGCATCTCAAACTCAAAAATGATAATATGTACCATAATACACCAGAATCATACCGGGGCTTAGAGGGAGAAATAAACTCAGCTTGTATTCCCTTGAGTATAGAAGATTGAGGGGTGATCGGATCGAGGTGTTTAAAATGTTAAATGGATTGGATGCGGAACAGCTGCTTCCTCTGCTGAGGGAATCACGAACGAGGGGACATAATCTTAAAATTAGAGCTAGACCAATCAGGAGCGAAATCGGTAAGCATTTTTTCACACAAAGGGTAGCAGGAACCTGGAACTCTCTCCCCCAAAGGACTGTGCATGCTAGGAGCTTTCAAGACTGCGATAGATAGACTTTTATTAGCCAAGGGTATCAAGGGATATGGAACCATAATCTAACTGAATGGCAGAGCATGCTGGAGGGGCTGAATGGCCTACTCCTGCCCCTATGTTCCTAATTTTTTGGTGACTTTTGCATTAATTTAAGCGAGGGACGTCAGTGTTGGAAATGGAGTGCTTTGGATAACCATTGTCACCATCAAGCACTCTCAGATCAGGTATAACAGTTAGACACAGAGTGAAGCTTCCGATACTCTGCCAACAACATACCTCAGCCCCAGAAGACCCCTACTGCATCAGTGTGATTATTTCCATTTCCAACGCCAGCCGCTTTTGTGGTCTTTCTAACGAGTGCCAATTTGTGCCAAACGATGGAAGCATTTATACAATGGTTTATGTCCCAAGCTCATTGCATGTATTGTACAGCTGAAAGGAAGAGACGACTTTATCATCCTCATCTACCATGGACTGGATTGGAACCCAAGTCTCAGAGATGAAAGGGCAGTATGATAATCCACAGCAGCACTAAGTTCCCTCTCCAAAAGCATATTAATTTAATCAGAGTGAAACTTTGGCGTGCTGATTGTAACCGAGATGCTGGGATCTGAACTTACATCGCTTGCAATATGTGGGCATCGAGGAGAAAGAGGTTCGATGTAACGAGGTGGCCTCTCCAACAATGACCCGTGGAACCAGCCACTGACAGACAGACGACACTTTCCCTCCACCAGAATTTCAGACACCTGGACAGGTAAAGCATGCAGCGCAGCGTTAAGCATCAAATGCTAAAACCCAGCCAGACATGTTACACACTGCAATGAGAACAAGCTACTTACTGCTTCATTAAATCACATTTCAATAAAGTGGGGTTTTTTTTAGCATTCCCAGATCATGAGCAACTTTTTCTGCATTCCCCCCCACTTCTGGCCATAAGAATAAAAAAGCACAAAGAAGTGTATTGTTCTGATACTTTTCTGTTTAGTAAACGATAAATACAATAGCTCCAACTGGTTGAGACAGATGTATCACGTTAGCCCACAAGTGGGGCGCGGGAGTTGAAGGTTGCAAGTTTGATAATGTTTGATTAATCCCCATGGAGTACACTTGTTCTGGTTCATCTAGTTTTATGGGGTAGTTTTACACCATACATTTAGCTTTACTGCACAGCAATTTAAGTAGCCAAACCAACTTCCAGAATGTAGTACTATCTAGGCCATGAAAGATCGTTTAAGAATCAATGAAGCTAATGATAAAGCTGACTTCGTTTATTCATTGAAAAACTTAACACTTTGGCAAATTCTACACTGCGAATTTCCTTATAAATAGCAAACCATCCCTCGGAATGAAATTCAAACAACAGCAATGCCTGATGTACCCTACTATATGGCACGTAAACCAGGCCAGTGGCAAAAGCTACACTTCACACTTTCAACATCAAATGGTGAATTTTGTGATTGAGTCTCCAATAAGGTGCTAGTCAGGTGGTGTATTAAAAACACCCGCCCAACCATTACTGGTCCCACCTGATTTTTCAACACCATTTAAATAGTGGGCAAGCTTCCAGTCAACAATGGGCCTGATAATTGGGAGTTCGCCAGGGGGCAGGGGGAGAAATCTTCTGCAAGCAGCCTTAAAGGGTTAAGTGGCTGGATACTGCCTTTACAAAGATTGCCAGTACTTTTAATGTATATTTCAGCATTTACAAACATTGTTAAGGTTACAAAAATGGCTGGCAAAACCCACTGGGGGCTGACAGTAAAATATGGAGGCAGGAAACTGAATGCCTGGCCAAGAGATGGAGTGGGGCAACACTCCAACCCCCATTTGACAGCTAGTGAAGTGGAGGCAGTGCAAAGTGAGCTAAAAGTAAAGAGGACGAGCCTGCTTTCCACTCTAGGGTACCATTCCCCCGGGACAGCATTGCGCATGCCTGGAAAGAAGCAGAGCATTTGGGACACAGCTAACCACTGACAGTGCCACCCTTTATGGTACACATTATCTACAGCTTCCTTGCAACAGATGGTGCAGCTCTGTATCTGGCTCTCTGCGGACCAGGAACCTACGTAGTGAGTTCCACACAGTCATTGCCAGGCAGGGGATGGGCTTCTGTCTGTAAATATGGATGAACGCAGTCTGCCACAGGTATAGCCTGACCTCTGTTCCTGCTCTTTTTACATAAGTAAAGGGGAATTCGAAGTGGGAAACCCATTGTCCTAATATTATGGACATACTAAAATAAACATAGCAGCGCAGGAACACTTGGCACGAAACCCCCTGGCCAAGTCAATGGAAACCAGAACAAAGGTTCAGAAATACACTCTATATTATTTAGGCATAACTTCATTGTCCATGTTAAGTTACTGCCCAGCTTGTCCTGAACTTTGTCACATCTGTACCTGATGGTGAGACGTGGGGGAAACCTCAAAGAAAACTAATGTGTTCCACGAAGGAGTCAGAGACTTGGCAATCTGCTGAGGCTGATAATGTTCTGTAAAAGACAATGAATTCAGTTGCGTAATCATAAGACAGCTTGGAGGGTATTTTTATTTAATGCTAGTTATAAATTGCAATATCATTTTGTGTTCATTCCACTTTAGAATGTCAGATCAAAACTTCTATCCTCCAGCCTGTCCTGACCTTGAAACTAGACACTGGAAGAGAAACAAAAGAAATCTAATCAACTGGATGACAAAGGAAATAGAAGTTAAAATAAAACAGATAAAAAGAGGTTTATAACGAACATCAGCTACAGAATACAGTCGAAAACCAGGCAAAATACAGTGCGTGTAGGGGGAAATTGAAAAAGGATATAAGAAGGGCAAAGAGACAGTATGAGAAAAGATTAGCAGGTAACATAAAAGGGAACCCAAAAATCTATTATAAACATCTAAAAACTAAAAGGATAGTTAAAGGAATGGTTAGGGACAAAAAAAAAATCTTCTTGGAGGCAGAGGGTATAACTGAGGTACCGAATTAATACTTCTCAACTGTCGTCACAAAAGAGGATGACGTTAATGTTGCAGTAGAGATGGGGGGAGTAGAGATATTGGATAAGATAAAAAGAGAGAGGAGGTGCTAATTAGATTGGCATCGGTCAAAGTTAACAGGTCACCCGGTCCAGATGGGATGCATCCTCGGTTGCTGAGGGAAGCAAGAGTGGAGATAGCTGAAGCTCTGACCACAATCTTTCAATCCTCCTTGGATGAGGGAGTGGTGCCAGAGGACTGGAGGATTGCAAATGTTACACCCCTGTTCAAAAAAGGGGAGGGGGATAAACCTGGTAACTACAGGCCCATCAGTCTAAAGTAAGTGGTAGGAAAACTACTAGAGACCATTGTCAAGGACAAAATTAATTCTCACTTGGAGAAGCAAGGATTAATCAGGGATAGCTAGCACAGACTTGTTAAAGGCAAATTGTGTCTAACTAACCTGATTGAATTCTTCGATGAAGTAACAGAGGATAAAGATAGTGCAGAAGATCTTGTATTTTTTTTAATTCATTCATGAGATGTGGGCCTTGCTGGCAAGGCCAGCATTTATCGCCCATCCCTAATTGCCCTTGAGAAGGTGCTGGTGAGCCGCCTTCTTGAACCGCTGCAGTCCGTGTGGTGAAGGTTTTCCCACAGTGCTGTTAGGAAGCGAGTTCCAGGATTTTGATCCAGCAACGTTGAAGGAACAGCAATATACTTACAAGTCGGGATGGTGTGTGACTTGGAGGGGAACGTGCAGGTGGTGTTCTTCCCATGTGCCTGCTGCCCTTGTCCATCTAGGTGGTAGAGGCCGCAGGTTTGGGGGGTGCTGTCGAAGAAGCCTTGGCGAGTTGCTGCAGTGCATCCTATGGATGGTACACACTGCAGCCACTGTGCGCCGGCAGTGAAGGGATTGAATGTTAGGGTGATGGATGGGGTGCCAATCAAGCGGGCTGCTTTGTCCTGGATGGTGTCGAGCTTCTTGAGTGTTGTTGGAGCTGCATTCATCCAAGCAAGTGGAGAGTATTCCATCACAAACCTGACTTGTGCCTTGTAAATGGTGGAAAGGCTTTGGGGAGTCAGGAGGTGAGTATATATGGACTTTCAAAAGGCATTTGATAAAGTACCACATAATCGGCTTATTCGGAAAACAGAAGCACATGGTATTAAATGGACGGTGGTAACTTGGGTACATAATTGGCTAAGGGATAGGAGGGAGAGAGTTGTGGTGAACGGATGTTTTTCTGATGAGAGAAGTATGCAGTGGGGTCCCTCAGGGGTTATTAGGTCCATTGGTTTTCTTGTTATATATAAATGACCTGGGAGTACAATTTCGAAATTTGCGGAGGATACAAAGCTTGGCAACGTAGTAAATAGTGAGCAGAATAGTAGCAGACTTCAGGAGGACATAAACAGACTGGTGAAATGGGCAGTCACATGGCAGATGCAATTTAATGCAGATAAGTGTGAAGTGATGAACTTTGGGAGGAACAACATGGAGAGGCAGTATAATCTAAATGATACTATTTTGAGGGGGATGCAAGAGCAGAGGGACCTGGGGGTGCATATTCAGAAATGTTTGAAGGTGGCAGGGCAAGTTGATAAGGTTAAGAAAATGTATGGAATACTTAGCTTTGTAAATAGCAGCACTGAATACAAAAACAAGGAAGTCATGCTAAACCTTTACAAATCACTGGTTAGGCCTCAGCTAGAGCATTGCGTACAATTCTGGGCACCACACTTTAGGAAGGATGTCAAGGCTTTGGAGAGGGTACAGAGGTGGTTTACCAGGATGATACCAGTGTTGAGGGACTTCAGTTATGCGGAGAGATTGGAGAAGCTGGGATTGTTCTCCTTAGAGCAGAGAAGGTTAAGGGGAGAACTAATAGAGGTATTCAAAATTATGGGGGGGGTTTTGGTAGAGCAAGTAGGGAGAAACTGTTTCCTCTGGCAAATGGGTCGGTAACCAGAGGTCATTGATTTAAAATAATTGGCAAATGAACTAGGGGGGAAATGAGGAGAATTTTTATCACACAGAAATTTGTTAAGTTCTGGAACGCGTTACCTGAAAGAGTGGAGGAGTCAGATTCCTCAGGAACTATCAAAAGGCAATTGGACACGTACTTGAAGAGGACCAATTTGCAGAGTTATGGGGCAAAGGCTGGGGTGTGGGAATAAATTGGATAGCTCTTTCGAAGAGCCAGCACAGGCATGAAAGGCTGAATGGCCTCCTTCTGTACTGTAAGATTCTATGATTCTAACTGCAAGATCCAGTTCTGCATCCGGCAGTGGATACTTTCAGCCACAATGCAGAATTGAGATTCAAGAGTTCTAACCCATTACACCATCCAGTCCTACATTCAAAAGCGGAGATCTTCATCTTCGACGCCTCAGCTGGGTTTGTTACATTATCTCAGACCTAAAAAAAGGCTTCTAACATTGGCCCAACTCTACAATAATAGACTGCGGCATTCTAATATCTCTGCACAAGATTCCCTTGCTTACATAAGCTAACCTGTTTGTTGTTTCCTCATTTTAATTTGGTCCAACACAATAGTAATTTTAATTCTGAATTCCACCATTAGAAACTGGCCCAAGACCACAAGTTCTGTTTGCCCTGTTGTAGCCTCAACAGTCCGTAAATACTCTGAATCCTATCGCCCGAGAACGTAAACCCATATCAACAATAACTACTTTACATTCATTCAAGACCCTGATATCAAGGCAGCCTTAAAGCCGCAGCATCCCACAGCTAGCCCATAAACAGATTCAATGACTTGTTGTGGTAGGTGATTTGTCACCGCTCAGATACCGCTCTTTCCACAGTCACCATTTGTTATACAAAAACTTGGGTATCAAATCATGCCACATGAGGTAAGAAATTTAGGGAGTTTGTTGCCCTGTCCATAGGAGAATGCTCCCTAAGGGGTAGGTGGTAGACAAAGAAGCCACCCTCGAAGAAAATAGTGATGATCGCACCATCCTCATTACAACTATTTTAACTCTGTGCAAGCTGTAACTAGGAATGTGTACACTCATGTACATTGTCCAGTGCTCCCCTGGCCAGCCTCACACCTTTCACCCTCTAAACACTGCTGCCTGTACCCTAACTCGCACTAAGTTCCGTTCACCCATCACCCCTGTGCTAAATGGCCTACATTGGCTCCCAGCCCAGCAAAGCCTCGATTTTAAAATTCTCATCCTTGTTTTCAAATTCTTCCATGGCCTTGCCCCTCCCTATCTCTGTAACCTCCTCTAGCCCTACAACCCACCTAAATCTCTGTGCTCCTCTAATTCTTGCCTCTTGCACATCTCCGATTTTCATCGCTCCACCATTGGCGGCCATGCCCTCAGCTGCCTATCCCTAAGTTCTGTAATTCTCTCCCTAAACCTCTCCGCCGCTCTACCTCTCTCTCCCCCTTTAAGATGCTCCTTAAAACCTACCTTTTTGACCACCTGTCCTAATATCTCCTTATATGGCTCAGTGTCAAATCTTGGTTGATAACGCTCCTGTGATGTGTCTTGGGACGTTTTACTATGTTAAAGGCACTATATGAATGCAAGTTGTTGTTATTGTTGTCCATCCATACCCCCTTTTTCCGGGTTCTAGCTCCCTGACTCATAGGAACCCCGAGCGAAGCAGAGAGATCATCAGTGCAATTGCACGTTGGTACATTACTGAAACTGAGCTTGGATATTAAAAAACAGATTCAAAATTAACACATTTTCAAATTCATTTGTCACTCTGCCTGTCAACAGGGAATGTTTCATTGCATTAATCACAGTGCTAGTATGTACACACGTGCATTGTGATAAACACAATGATCATGCCCAGTACACAGCAGTTTGCCAGGGTATTCACAATGTCAACTGTAACTTTGAGTTCAACACAAAACTAATGCCTATAACTATGATGGATGTCAGACAGACACCTCTTGTGGTGGGGGGTGGGGGGTGGAGAGCACTAATGAGTCAGGGCTAAAGCTGTAAAGATTGAAAATGTTTAGTGAATCCTACTCACCATCTGAATCATAAAGGTCCAATGTGCCGCCGTTACTTGTTCCCCACTCAGGAACAAGATACAAGATGAACGCTATTTTCCGCCCTTCTAACTCGTCATCATGACAGAGCAACACATCTGCAACAGCATCGGGTTCAAAATTTCAGTGCAGTTGTTACCTAAACAATGCTTAATGATGCTTGAGCATTTCTTTCAGTTTAACAACTTTTACTGATATATTCAGTTTTTTTTAAGTTTGAAGTCAGGATTTCTTTTTAAAAAGTGTTCCTCTGGGGCTCTGCTGATGGCTTAGTGAATAAACATCCAACATCCTGTACCACCAAGCTACACAGATCACGCAGATTGCTGATTCCATCACTGGTCTGTATGGAGTTAGCTGAGCCTAGCAATGGCAGCAATAGGAACATTCCAAATTGGCCTATTCAATGGCCCCTGCTGCAAAGTGTACAGGCAACAAGATTGTGCTCAGCTGTGATGACTCCATGGTCAAATACCCTTTAATACTCAGCGTCCAAACTCGTGAGGAATGGCATTTGGTGCGAAGCATTATACAACTGTCAACAGCCATGGAACTGTCACCGTTTTCAGGAGTGGGGGGGAAAAATGCTTCCTGATCAGTCATCTCAGGATTCCCCCCGAAAAAGACGGATTTCCTAATCCATACCAACATCAGCTTGGCTTAGTTAGCAGCACTCTCACCTGTGAATCAGATTATAAGCCCAAGTATCATTCCAACACTTGCGCACACAATCCAGGTGGACACTGCAAGAGTGCTGCATTGTTGAAGGTGCATCCTTCTGATGAAATTTCAAACTTCTGTTTGTTGTGGGTGTAGTGGCAATAAAGCAGGGAGTATCCTTAGTATCCTGGTCAGCAATGCCCCCTCATCCAACACCAAAAACAAATTAACTAATCATTCATCTCACTGCTATATGTAAAATAGCTGCTGCTTTTTACATAGCAAATCACTGCACGTCAAAGTAAGTCATTGTGTGTAAAGCATTTTGAGACATTTGTGAGGGACACAGTAAGGCACTGCAAATCAATCTCTCTGGTCAATATTGTGAAATCTGATTCTGTGTGGCTCTGTTAACTACACATAAAAACAGCATCAGATGTGGACTGAGCATTTCTCTCAACTCATCCAGTACATTAAACACAGCATCCAAAACAAATATAAAACTAGGAAACAAAATATATTTTTGCTGAGGTTTGTGTCATATTGGACCATTAAGATAACCTTAAAGACCCATCCTTATAGCAGTCTCAAATTAATTGACTGCAATATTCCCAGGGTGTACCATAATACTATCATGCATTATCTCTAGTGTGTACCACAGCTACAGCACACCAAATGTGCAATATCGCCAATGTAAAGCTACTTGTGCAATGTCCCTGTGCATACCACAATGCCAGTGAAATGCCACATATGCAATATCCCCAGTGTAATGCAACAGTGCCAGTATGATATTACATGTGCAATATTCCCACTGTAATACAACAGATGCCAGTATGATATTACATGTGCAATACCGCCAGTGTGATATAACACATGCAGTATCTCCAGTAAAATGCCATGCATTCAATATCCCCAATGTGTACCACACTACGTACTTAGTGTTATATACCTGTGTATTCATACTTAGCGCAGGATAAATCCACTGTAGTTTCCAGTTTTACACCAGCAATATCTGACAGCCATGTACGAAAGTCTTCAAAGAGTACCTTCCTGGAGAAAGACAGAGAGAGAAACAGCTGAGTGACTCTATCTTAGCTAGACCTGAATTAGATCACAAGTTTCACAAAATTTAAACACAGACTGGGGAGAGAAAAATTCCACAGGAGAACTGCAGATACCGCTTGAAAATGTAGTATATTACTTCAACAGGTACCTAATAAAGACCTGGGTTCACACCAATACTGACAGTTCAGTGAAGGGTTGTAGGTGCTTTTTTCAAAGCGGGACACTGTGCAACAGATGATAAGTTTAGCCAAGCTCCTGCCTAGCAGCCCCCCCAAGTAAAGGATAAACATTTTATAGCACATATATTACAACAAACCCTGGGTGAAAAGAGTGCAAAACAATCAAATGATCCACTCCCCTTTAAGGAGGTAGTCAGTTGGGCTGATCAATCACTTTTATGGATCCAATCTATGCAATTGAAGTTTTAGCAATGAACTATTCAGAAATTGATTGAAAATGTGCAACGTCACTCTCTGCTGGTCAGGGAACTGTACTACATAAAAACAGAAAATTCTGGAGAAGCTCGGCAAATCAGGCAGCATCTGTGGAGAAAGAAAGGGAGTTAACGTTCCAGGTCGAAGACCTTTTATCAGAACTGGAAGATGTTAAAAGAGTTAAAGTTTTTGAGCAAGTACAAAGCCAGGGAAAGGCGGGGGGAGGAGAGGACAGAACAAAATGGAAGGTCTGTGATAGAGTGGAGGGCACGAGTGATTAAATGTCAAAAGGGATGATTGTGCAAGGCAAGGAAGGTGGTAATGGGACAGGTTAAGAAACAAAAGATTGATCAGGAGTAGCTGTGAATGGCAGCAGTAGAACCATTACCAGCAGTAGCTGACCGAAAAAATGGGAGCAGTTGTTATGGTCTGAAGTTATTGAAATCAATGCTGAGTCCGGAAGGTTGTAAAGTGCCTAATCGAAAGATGAGGTGCTGTTCCTCGAGCTTACATTGAGCTTCATTGGGATAGTGTACGAGGCCGAGGGCAGAGAGGTCAGAGTAGGAGTGGGAAAGGGAATTAAAATGACAAGCGGCCGACAGGTCAGGGTCACACCTGCGGACAAAGCAGAGGTGTTCAGCAAAGCAATCGCCCAGTCTGCGTTTGGTCTCCCCAGTGTAGAGGAGACCGCATTGTGTGCAGCGGATACAGGATACTAATTTGAAAGAAGTACAAGTAAATTGCTGTTTCACCTGGAAGGATTATTTGGAGCTCTGGAAGGGAGGAGGTGAAGGGGCAGGTGGTGCATCTCCTGTGCTCACACGGGAAGATGCCGTGGGGAAGAGAGCAGGTATTGGGGGCGATGCAAGAGTGGACTAGGGTGTCGTGGAAGGAGCGGTCCCTTCGAAATGGTGAAAGGGGAGGGGAGGGGAAGATATGTTTGATGGTGGGATCACGTTGGAGGTGGCAGAAATGGCGGAGGATGATACATTGCGTGTGGAGGCTGGTGGGGTGGAAGGTGAGGATAAGGGGGTCCCTATCATGGTTCTGGGAGACCGCTCTGTCCTCGGCCTCTTACACTGTTCCAATGAAGCTCAAAGGAAGCTCAAGGAACAGCACCTCATCTTTCATTTCAGCACTTTACAACCTTCCGGACTCAACAGTGATTTCAATAACTTCAGATCATAACCACTGCTCCCATTTTTTCGGTCAGCTAGTGCTGGTAATGGCTCTGCTGCTTCCATTTACAGCTACTCCTGATCAAATTTTTGTTTCTTAACCTGTCCCATTACCACCCTCCTTGCCTTGCACCATCCTCCCTTTTGTCATTTAATCACTCGTGCCCTCTACCCTATCACAGACCTCCTCTTTTGTTCTTTCCTCCCCTCCCCACCCCTCCTTTCCCTGGCTCTGTACTGGTTCAAAAACTTTAACGCTTAACATCTTCCACTTCTGACGAAAGGTCTTCGACCTGAAACGTTAACTCTGTTTCTTTCTCCACAAGTGCAACCTGACTTGCTGAGCTTCTCCAGCATTTTCTGTTTTTATTTTAGATTTCCAGCATCCGCAGTATTTTGCTTTTGAACTCTACTACATGATCAGCAATTCCCTCATCTTGCTGTAAAACCAAAAAAATACAGTTGGTCTTAAGCTGACTGTAGTGTACCATCTGCCTTTGAAATCTGTCACCCTAAAGTTAACCAACGGTTTATGTCCCATCACATGCTGCACCTCCTTCCTGCAGAACGTATCAGAAAGGGGCCAAGAGGTGGGCAAATCTTGTCACTGAAAGTGTCAAGAGAGGGTCCACAAGGGAAAACATTAAGAAGAGGATCCATCATTGAATTGTCAGATAGGTTTCCTCACCCTGTCAGAGATGTTGGAGATGACATGTCAGAGAACATATTGGGGAAAGATCATTCCTGAATATTTTCTAATGTTTTTGTAGTCTGCCAGGCAAAGACAATGACATACAAACTTTAGGGCCATTCAAAACATAGTTGGGTGCTAGAGGGATGAGTTTCAGTGGATCAAATGGCCTTGTATTATTCTTAACTTTTCTTGCAGTCCCATGTCTTATGGACAGGGTACTCACTGAAAGTGTTGGAGAGGGAGCACAATGCAGTAAGTCGGAGAGGCCGTCAGTGAATTTAATACATTTGTGACACAGTGCCAATGTGAAACCATGATGCAGTATCTCCAACGTAATACCGTTCATGCAATTGCAGAAAGGAAATGTGATTGAGGGTCCATGAGAAAACGTGTAAGGGGCTGGAACAGGAACACAATCGTTAGCAGCATGAAGGGCAAGGGTTATACAGGCCAGCATGAGGGTGAAGGGTTAAATTGGTCAATCGCAGCCAGAGAATAATGTCTAGTACACTAGAAAACTTTTTTTTAAAAAGGGCAAGAGAAAAAACTTTTACACGAGATTCCCAGAGTTTACGCAGGAGTAAACAGCAGCTTGCAGAATTCACAAACAGAATGAAAGCAACAATAAATATGCTTCTGCACAGTGAGATGGCTTGGCCACGTTTAATTTGCTTTTTAAAAAAGTTTTGCTAAAAATAATTTATTTTCTGCCAGTGAATTTTCCAACTGGTTTATTCCTACTACATTTCATCCAAATGTGCAGCAGTAGCTTGGTCTCCAGGGTCTTAGCTTCACCCTCTGACTAGTTTTCACAACATATACAAAGCAGGCTGGAGGCTACTCACAACTGAAAACCAGTGCTGCAGCTAACAAGCGAACCATGGCTGAAAACACAACACAATAATCCGGTTCAAATTGTGCCCTGAGCAAGCTCAGAGAAGATGGGTTCATAGTAACTCACCTTAGTGCTGAGATATGATATTCTTTCCTCTTCCTGAGGTCGTCAGACTGTCAGGAAACAAAAACACAATCTTTACATCTAGAACCTCAATGTGTCAGTTCCATCTGAATATTTAAACCTAGAATTGTTATTAGCTCCACCTGATTACCTACAATGTATAACCTCAATCAGCTCTGAATATTCATATCTAGAACCTCATTCTATCGGTTCAAACTGAAATTTACATTCAGAATCACGTCTCACCAGTGCTATAGACAGCCTATTCAGGCATCACATGGAGGCTGGCTGTGTTTTATTCCCTCCACTCTCTGTTGAATATATTCATCAGATGTTGAAAAATGACCACGTCTTGTGGTCTGTGTTAAGAGAATAAAAATGACAGCAGTGATATAAGTGGATAAACTGGACAAGTAATTCACTTGTCCTAAATCACTCTAGCAAGTCACTTCCACACTGCTGCACAAGGGTCACCTCACCTGACATCATTCCAGGATTTCTGCTGTACAGAGACTTTCCTGCACTACAGTGACTACATTTCAAAAGTATTCAATTGGCTGCAAAGCGCTTTGGAGCATCCTGAGGTTGTGAAAGTTGCTACATAAATGCAAGTTCTTTCTTTCATCTCACTCTATCACTCCAGTGTGCCCATTCTACTCTGCTGCACAGTGATCATCTTGCCTACATTACTCCAATGTATCTGGTCCATTCTGCTGTACAGAGATCTCCTCAGTCTACGCTACTGCTATGTGTCTGTTGTACCATGATACATGAGGTCCTTTCATTCAGTACAGTCTGTAAACAATGTAACCAGCAACTTCACAGCTTAATTTCATTGATGTGCACATAGCAACAGTTCCTGTCTCTATCAACTTCACTTTGGTATCTCTCTCCACCCATCCCTTTCATTTGTTCCCTCCACAATCTGTTTCACACCTGTTTGAATTTATAGAGATCGTTGGATTTTTCACAGAAGTTCAGCTGCAGAAGCTCATTCTGAAGCCCCTCCAGGAATGGTTGACTCTGGATAAAATTCGATATCACACAGTGTGTAAATGGCCGAGTGCCCACCAGCAGGCCCTGGTCTGTAAAGGGAGAAGGAAAGACACAGTTAAATACCTTGGCGAGGAGCACTTTTGCTGCAACAAATTACAGACATGGGAACATTTTTGTAACCATTCAGCATCTTTGCAAAAGTGAAAAGGAAGTTAAATTGTCAAAGGTTGCTAAAAACTACAAAGAGGAAATATCAATACACTGCTACCAGTACCAACAGCTGCAATATCAGTTCCAGCCAAGCACTCTCTTATTTGTGTTGCCTGGTTTGGACTTGAATTCTCCAGGCCAGGTAAGAGCTCAGCATGTGTAGAGCTCCCCTCCTGGCCATTAATGTTTGAATGTTCAGATTGTGCATTCTTTGCATTTAAATCAAATCAAATGTGGTTAAGTTTAAAAAATGTTCAAGAGGTCTGATAGACTTCCCGAGCACTTTACGAATACAGGTTTGACACGAAACAGGAGTTACACCGCATTGTCTAACCCAAGTGCTGCATGGCTGCTCCCTCTCCAAAGTCAGATTGGACCCCAAATTCATACTGCAACCTTAGTTGTGCAGGCACTACTAACCTTCAAAGCAGGCATTGGTGGGCAACATCCATTTACCCTAACTCTTGGTTTTCTATCGATCAACCAACTTTGATTCCATGCTGCTAGATTTCCAGACATGATAATACTTCCTCTTATGCCAAACACCTGAATTTTTCTAACAAGCCTTTTTGTGAGACCTATTAAATGCCTTCTGAAAATCCACACACACACCATAATGCATTCCTTTATCTATCCAGTCATCTCTGCAAAATAAAACCCTATTAAATTTGTCAAACACAACTTTCCTTTAGCAAATCATGCTGACTGTCCTTGATTAACCCATATATTTCTAAATGCTCACTAATTTTATCTTGAATTATGATTCAACAACTTTGCCCAATTATCCCAAAGACCTTCACAACGTAGTCACTATTGTTATCTAGGCAAACACAGCAGTTGAATTTTCCACAGCAAGCTCCCACAAACTCACCAAGGCTTCTTCGATAGCACCTTCCAAACCCACGACCTCTACCACCTAGAAGGACAAGAGCAGCAGGTACATGGGAACAACACCACCTGCATGTTCCCCTCCAAGTCATACACCATCCCGACTTGGAAATATATCGCCGATCCTTCATCGTCGCTGGGTCAAAATCCTGGAACTCCCTTCCTAACAGCACTGTGGGAGAACCGTCACCACACGGACTGCAGCGGTTCAAGGCGGCGGCTCAAGGGCAATTAGGGATGGGCAATAAATGCTGGCCTCGCCAGTGATGCCCACATCCCATGAATGAATTAAAAAAAACAGCAAAGAGATGAAACACTAGTTAATATGTTTTTAGTGATATTGATCGAGGGATAAATGTGGGCAAGGACACTGGGAGAACTCCCTGCTCTTCTTCAAACAGTATAGTCACATCTTTTACCTCCACCTAAACAGATAGATGGGGCTTCGGTTTCATGTCTCATGTCTCATCCAAAACATGGCACTCCAGCATTGCAGCGCTCCCTCAACACTGCACTGAAGTGTCAGCCTAGGTTAGGTGCTCAAATCTGAGAGTGGGACTTGAACCCATGACCTTCTGAATGATATCAACAGCGGTCCCACTGACCCAAATTGTTTCCTCGGCAGTGGCATCTCTGCTGAGCCTCTTGCCTCTCTTCGCCATCCGAGAGCTGCAGCCCTTGCTCCTGCTCCTAGCCCCATACCCTTGCTTCCCCTCACCATGTGAGTACTCGAGCCCCCGGCTCCAGGCCTCGCTCACTCGCTCCTTCGCTTCCAGCAGCAGGGGGTTGAGTTCCGCGAGCTCCTGCCTCTTCAGCTGTCTCTTCCTCCCGGCCCCACTCTCCGGATCACTCCGCAGCCTCTTAGAGCTCATCCCTCTCCCGGGACACCTGTTCCAATCCTGCGGGTCACCACCACACGCTCCCTCGCCGGAGAACTACATCTCCCGGCAGCACCTGGCGCGCCACAGGGCACGGGCGACTCCCGTTACAGCGCCACCCAAAGGTCGAATGGGAACTTCAGCCACTTGGGCAGCGCATCCAGGGGTGGAGTGCACGAGCAGCAACGCTGCCAGTGGTGGAGTGCACGAACAACAGCGCTGCCAGTGGTGGAGTGCACGAACAACAGCGCTGCCAGGGGGTGGACTGCACGAACAACAGCGCTGCCAGTGGTGGAGTGCACGAACAACAGCGCTGCCAATGGTGGAGTGCACGAGCAGCAACGCTGCCAGTGGTGGAGTGCACGAACAACAGCGCTGCCAGTGGTGGAGTGCACGAACAACAGCGCTACCAGTGGTGGAGTGCACGAACAACAGCGCTGCCAGTGGTGGAGTGCACGAACAACAGCGCTGCCAGTGGTGCACGAACAACAGCGCTTCCAGTGGTGGAGTGCACGAACAACAGCGCTGCCAGGGGTGGACTGCACGAACAACAGCGCTTCCAGTGGTGGAGTGCACGAACAACAGCGCTGCCAGGGGTGGACTGCACGAACAACAGAGCTGCCAGTGGTGGAGTGCACGAACAACAGCGCTTCCAGTGGTGGAGTGCACGAACAACAGCGCTGCCAGGGGGTGGACTGCACGAACAACAGCGCTGCCAGTGGTGGAGTGCACGAACAACAGCGCTGCCAGTGGTGCACGAACAACAGCGCTTCCAGTGGTGGAGTGCACGAACAACAGCGCTGCCAGGGGTGGACTGCACGAACAACAGCGCTTCCAGTGGTGGAGTGCACGAACAACAGCGCTGCCAGTGGTGGAGTGCACGAACAACAGCGCTGCCAGTGGTGGAGTGCACGAACAACAGCGCTTCCAGTGGTGGAGTGCACGAACAACAGCGCTGCCAGGGGTGGACTGCACGAACAACAGAGCTGCCAGTGGTGGAGTGCACGAACAACAGCGCTTCCAGTGGTGGAGTGCACGAACAACAGCGCTTCCAGTGGTGGAGTGCACGAGCAGCAACGCTGCCAGTGGTGACGTGCACGCGCAGCAATGCTGCCAGGGGTGGAGTGCATGAACAGCAGCGCTGCCAGTGGTGGAGTGCACGAACAGCAACGCTGCCAGTGGTGGAGTGCACGAACAGCAGCACTGCCAGGAGTGGGCAATGGCAACTGCAATCACTACAATACTGCTCAATCAGAAACTTGAGCAATGAGAAAGTGTACTCCCAGTGGTTGCAAACGGAATTGCAGCTGCTTTTATCAATATTTGTCCTTGTTATTATCTTAAGAGCAGCATCACAAGAGTTGCCATGGCTGGCATTTTGGGAACAAAAGAACATCAATCCTCTGTCACTCCAAAAACTCTTCATAAACCATCCATGAAAATACCAACAGCACAGCTTCATACACTAATATTTCTGCTCGTGAAGCACTGCTCCTGATAGTGTCATAACCTAGAACTCCATTCCTTTCATGCAAAAGCTCAAATACAGAGTTAAGTCACTTAATAAGCCAGGGTGAACAGATTCATTAGGCTATGGAAATCTGTGAACTGCACACCAATACAATTACTCCGAGCAACTGAAAGGTTCAAATTTATGAAACATCTTTCCTTGTTGCAGTTGGCTCTAACTACAGCTTGTTCTTACATCTATTACATGCTATTATATGCAATTTTTAGCCACTGCAAACAAAATCCTTTAAGAGTCACACTAAGCACAAAACTATAGTAAATAATTGTTAATAATTTTTTTAAATGCACATTACTTGTAAAATATGTGTGAAGCCAGACCAATTGTGAACAATCTTTAATGAGAATGATTTTTTTTCAGTGTTGCAAGCGCATATTCTTCATGACATCACCGATATTATAGAGTCTAGCAACTAACTTCCCTGCATGCTACTCATTATAGTTTGGTTTAGCTGAGTGCTGTTACAGAAAGGGAAAGATGAGCACAATGCAATCTACATGAGTTCAATGCTGTGAAGGGAGAAGTAGAATATCAAATTCAGCAAAGGAGGACAAAGAGATTGATTAAGAGGGGAAAATAGAGTATGAGAGTAAACTAGCCAGGAACATAAAAACTGACTGTAAAACCTTCTGTAAATATGTCAAGAGAAAAAGATTAGTGAAGACAAATGTCGGTCCCTTACAGTCAGAAATGGGGGAAATTATAATGGGTAACAAAGAAATGGCAGAACAATTAAACATATACTTTGGTTCTGTCTTCACAAAGGAGGACACAAATAACCTGCCAGAAATGTTAGGGAACCAAGGGTCTAGTGAGAGGGAGGAACTGACGGAAACCAGTATTAGTAAAAAAATAGTGCTAGGAAAATTAATGGGGCTAAAGGCTGACAAATCCCCAGGGCCTGATAATCTACATCCCAGAGTACTAAAGGAAGTGGCCCTGGAAATAGTGGATGCATTGGTGATCATCTTCCAAAATTCTACAGACTCTGGAACAGTTCCTACAGATTGGAGGGTGGCAAATGTAACCCCACTATTCAAAACAGGAGGGAGAGAAAAAACAGGGAATTACAGACCAGTTAGCCTAACATCAGTAGTGGGGAAAATGCTAGAGTCTATTATAAAAGATGTGATAACGGAACACTTGGAGGGCATTAACAGGATTGGACAAAGTCAGCATGGGTTTATGAAAGGGAAATCATGCTTAACAAATCTACTGGAGTTTTTTGAGGATGTAACTAGTAGAATAGATAGGGGAGAACCAGTGGATGTTGTGTATTTGGATTTTCAGAAGGCTTTTGATTAGGTCCCATACAAGAGGTTAGTGTGCAAAATTAAAGCACATGGGATTGGGGGGACTATACCGGCATGGATTGAGAATTGGTTGACAGATGGGAAACAGAGTAGGAATAAACGGGTCTTTTTCCGGGTGGCAGGCAGTGACTAGTGGGGTACCACAGGGATCAGTGCTTGGGCCCCAGCTATTCACAATATATATCAATGATTTGGATGAGGGAACTAGTTTGCAGACGACACAAAGCTGGGGTGGAATGTGAGCTGTGAGGAGGATGCAAAGAGGCTCCAATGTGATTTAGACAAGTTGGGTGAGTGGGCAAGAACATGGCAGATGCAGTATAATGTGGATAAATATGAGGTTATCCACTTTGGTTGTAAAAACAGAAAGGCAGATTATTATCTGAACAGTGATAGATTGGGAAAAGGGGAGTGCAACGAAACCTGGGTGTCCTTGTACACCAGTCGCTGAAAGTGAGCATTCAGGTGCAGCAAGCAGTTAGGAAGGCGAATGGTATGTTGGCCTTCATTGCAAGAGATTTGAGTACAGGAGCAGGGATGTCTTCCTGCAGTTATACAGGGCCTTGATGGGACCACATCTGGAGTATTGTGTGCAGTTTTGGTCTCCTTATCTGAAGAAGGATGTCCTTGCCATGGAGGGAGTGCAATGAAGGTTTACCAGACTGATTCCTGGGAAGGCAGGACTGACGTATGAGGAAAGATTAGGCCGACTAGGCCTATATTCACTAGAGTTTAGAAGAATGAGCGGTGATCTCATCAAAACATATGAAATTCTAACAGGACTAGACAGACTAGATGCAGGGAGGATGTTCCCGATGGCTGGGGAGTCCAGAACCAGGGGTCACAGTCTCAGGATGCGGGGTATGCCATTTAGAACTGAGATGAGGAGAAATTTCTTCACTCAGAGGATAGTGAACCTGTGGAATTCTCTACCACAGAAGGCTGTGGAGGCCAAGTCATTAGATGTATTCAAGAAGGAGATAGATATATTTCTTAATGCTAAAGAGGTCAAGGGATATGTGGAAAAAGCGGGAACAGGGTACTGAGTTAGACGATCAGCCATGATCATTTTGAATGGCGGAGCAGGCCCGAAGGGCCGAATGGCCTACTCTTGCTCCTGTTTTCTATGTTTCTATCAGCTTATATCGAATGCCAAAGAATAAGTTGTTCATCCAATCCTGTTCAATGACTGTTGCAACATAAGATTATTTTCACTAGAGACTGGGCAGTGTATTAGGTTACAGAGTGTCCTCTCACCTCTAGGACCCATTGGAGATGGGGTGTTCTTACTTATAATTTACTCCTCAAACTAATAGGGTTCATAGCATTAAATGTCAGATGTCATAGATTTATTAAGCGTACAATAATAATTATTATTAACAATAATTAAACATATACTTATCAGCAGCACTTACGGCAAAGCCTTATGAGTTTTTAGCCAGGGAATCCAAACACGTTACAGTTCCGAACTCGATGTAGTTGGTTGATCAGACCTTAATCAAATTCCAAAGTATCTTGTTCCAACACTCACTTTTTATACCTTTTTTCAACCTTTTAACGTAATCATTTACATGCTTCATAGTTACATTACATAGTTATCATTCAATTTGATTGTCCTGTCCTTGCAGCCATACATCCGTACTCCCTAACTTGTTGCATTCCCTAACTTCCCAGAGCAAAGGTCTTTCTCAGGCAGGTGCTTATCGTCCAATAAAGCTTCAAGGCCTTCCTAACAAAGGGAGCTTTCTGCCTGTTCTGAGTCTGTGACTTCCAGACATTTTAAGATATTACCTACCAAGTAAAAATTCTAATTCTAAATCTGTACCATTCCATACCAACCTTCTGCTTCTGAAAAGGATGTGTAGTCCCTTCTGCAAAACTTGTTATCAACTAATTAAAGCTCTCTGCTTTTAATCAAGTTTATTGTTTCAATTGACTATTGCATGAAGATCAGTCTTAGTTCAACAGTTCAGTGGTCACTGCATCTATGTTAAACATACATGTACAGAAAATAAAGCAAGCCTGTCTTATGATTATAACATTAGCAGACCTCACAGCAGTCTGATTAACCCTTTCCTTACAGATCTGGATATGAATTCAGCCCAGGTTGATGTGAGGAAAATCTCTTCTTCTTGGCTTTGTTCGGACCCAAACAACAGAGATGAAAACAGAGCACGCAAACCCACTGCACTCATCCAGTCTCCCAATTTATAAGATTTATATTTAATGTTATAATTTTTAACTCATTCTTGTCTCCCCGCTGAACCCAGCTCACTTTGATCATTCACTACTCAAATTCACTGAGCAGCTGTTTAAAACAGAGGTGTGCAAACAGTCCCTTGAACAACACATTTAAAGCTAGGTTTCCATATTAATGACAGTTGCATTCTAAATGTTTTTTACTTCACTAACTGAACTTTGAGCATTTGAGCTCGTGTTTTTTTTGTTGCTTGCGGCTGGTTTCATAGGAACATAGGAAAGTAGGAACAGGGGTAGGCCATTCAGCCCCTCAAGCATGTTTCGCCATTCAATTAGATTATGCCTGATCTGTATCTTGACTCCATTTATCTGCATTGGTTCCGTAACCCTTAATATCCTTGCCCAACAAAAATCTATCAATCTCAGTTTTGAAATTTTCAATTGACCCCCAGTCTCAATAGCTTTTTGGGGGAGAGAGTTCCAGATTTCCACTATCCTTTGTGTCAAGAAGTGTTTTCTGACATCACCTCTGAATGGCCTAGCTCTAATTTTAAGGTTATGCCTTCTTGTTCTGGACTCTCCCACCAGAGGAAGTAGTTTCTCTCTATCTACCCGATCAAACCCTTTAACCAACTTAAACAGGATGTAGTTCAGGGATCAAAGACAGAATCTATTTGGTTAGAATTAAGGGACAATAGAGGAGCTATTATGCTACTGGATGTATACCATAAGCCACCAAATAGTGGGGAGGAGATAGAGGAGAACATTTGCAGGCAAATTACAGAAAGATGCAAGGATTATATATAGTGGTAATGGGGGACTTCAATCATCCAAATATAGATTGGGACAGTAACAGTGTAAAGGGCAAAGAGGGGGAGGAATTCCTGAAATGTATCCAAGAGAACTTTCTGGAACAGTGTATTTCTAGCCCAACCAGAAAGGAAACAGTGCCGGATCTAGTTCTGAGAATGAAGTGGAGCAGGTGGTGCATGTGTCAGTGGGGGAGCATTTGGGGAACAGTGATCATAATATCATTAGGTTTAGAATAGTTATGGAAAAGGACAAGGAACAATCAAATGTCAAAATGCTTAACTGGAGAAGGGCAAATTTCATTGAGTTAAAAAGGGATCTTGCCCTGGTGGAATGGAATACTTCACATCTGTCTTCACTAGAGAAGAGGATGCTGCCATTGTAGCAGTAAAGGAGGCGGTAAATAGCGATATTGGATAGGATAAAAATAGATAAAGAGGAGGTACTTAAAAGATTGGCAGTACTCAAAGTAGAAAAGTCACCCGGTCCAGGTGGGATTCATCCTAGGTTACTAAGGGACGTAATTTCCTTGATTTTACTTGCCAATAATTTTTTTTGGCCACAGCCAAAAAAAATTATTGGCAAGTAAAATCAAGGAAAAACCAAAGATGTTTTATAAATACATTATCGGCAAGAGGAATACCAAGGAAAGAGTAGGGCCCATTAGAGACCAAAAAGGTAACCTATGTGTGGAGGCGGAAGACATTGGTATGGTTCTTAATGAATACTTTGCGTCTGTCTTCACAGAAGAGAGGGATGATGCAGACATGTAGTTAAGGAGGAGGAGTGTGAAATATTGGATGGGATAAACATAGTGAGAGAGGAAGTATTCGGGGATTAGCATCTTTAAAAGTAGATAAATCACCAGGCATGGATGAAATGTATCCCAGACTGTTAAAAGAAGCAAGGGAGGAAATAGTGGAGGCTCTGACCATCATTTTCCAATCCTCCCTGGATGCTAATATTGTACCGTTGTTTAAAAAGGGAGAAAGGGACAGACTGAGTAATTACAGGCCAGTCAGTCTAACCTCAGTGGTGGGCAAATTATTGGAATCAATTCTGGGGGTCAGGACAAACCGTCACTTAGAAAGACACGGAGTAATCAAGGACAGTCAGCATGGATTTGTTGTGTCTGAAAGGTCGTGTCTGACTGACTTGGTTGAATTTTTTGAGGAGGTAACAAGGAGGGTCAATGAGGGTGGTGCATTTGGTGTAGTCTACGTGGATTTTAGCAAGGCTTTTGACAAGGTCCCACATGGCAGACTGGTCAAAAAAGTACAAGCCCATGGGATCCAAGGGAAAGTGGCAAGTTGGATCCAATATTGGCTCAGTGGCAGGAAGCAAAGGGTAATGGTTCATGGGTGTTTTTGTGAATCGAAAGCTGTTTCGAGTGGGGTTCCACAGGGCTCAGTATTAGGACCCTTGCTTTTTGTGGTATATATTAATGATCTGGACTTAAACATAGGGGGCATGATTAAGAAGTTTGCAGATGATACAAAAATTGACCATGTGGTTGATAGTGAGGAGGAAAGCTGTAGACTGCAGGAAGATATCAATGGACTGGTCAGTTGGGCAGAAAAGTGGCAAATGTAATTCATTCCGGAGAAGTGTGAGGTAATGTATTTGGGGAGAGCAAACATGGCAAGGGAATATACAATAAATGGAGAGATACTGAGAGGTGTAGAGGAAGTGAGGGACCTTGGAGTGCATGTCCACAGATCCCTGAAGGTAGCAGGACAGGTAGATAAGGTGGTTAAAAGGGCATACGGATACTTTACTTTATTAGCTGAGGCATAGAATATAAGGGCAGGGAGGTTATGTTGGAACTGTATAAAACACTAGTTAGGCCACAGCTTGAGTACAGCGGTCAGTTCTGGTCACCACATTACAGCAAAGATATAATTGCACTAGAGAGGGTACAGAGGAGATCTATGAGGATGTTGCCAGGACTGGAGAATTTTAGCTATGAGGAAAGGTTGGGTTGGCTGGGGTTGTTTTCTTTGGAACAGAGGAAGCTGAGAGGTGATTTAATTGAGGTGTATATAATTATGAGGGGCCTAGATAGAGTGGATAGGAAGGACCTATTTCCATTAGCAGAGAGGTCATAGGGGGGCATAGATTTAAAGTGATTGGTAGAAGGATTAGAGGGGAGCTGAAGAAAAATATTTTCACCCAGAGGGTGGTGGGGGCCTGGAACTCACTGCCTGAAAGGGTGGTAGAGGCAGAAACCTTCATCACATTTAAAAGGTACTTGGATATGCACTTGAAGTGCCGTAACCTACAAGGCTACGGACCAAGTGCTGGAAAGTGGGATTAGGCTGGGTGGCTCATTTTAGGCCAGCACAGACACGATGAGCCGAATGGCCTCCTTCTGTGCCGTAAATTTTCTATGATTCTATGATTTCTATGATTCAATCTTTGAATCCTCCTTAGATATAGGGCTGGAGGACTGGAGGATTGCAAATATTACACCCCTGTTCAAAAAATGGGAAAGGGATAAACCCGGCAATTACAGGCCAGTCAGCCTAACGTTGGTGGTGGGGAAAATTTTATAGACAATAATCCGGGACAAAATAAATTGGCACTTGGAAAAGTATGGGCTAATAAATGAAAGTCAGCACAGATTTGTTAAAGGAAAATCATGTTTCACTAACTTGATTGATTTCTTTGATGAAGTAATGGAGAGGGCTGATGAGGATAGTGTGATTGATGTTGTGTGTATGGACTTTCAAAAGGCATTTGACAAATTACCACATAATAGACTTGTTAGCAAAACTATTAAAGGATTAAAGGGACAATGGCAGCATAAATACAAAATTGACTAGCGGACAGAAAGTAGGAAGTTGTGGTGAACGGGTGTTTTTCAGACCAGAGGGAAGTATACAGTGGTGTTCCCCAGGGGTCAATATTAGGGCCACTGATCTTTTTGATACATATTAATGATCTGGACTTCAGTATAGAGGGTATAATTTCAAAGTTTGCAGATGACACGAAACTCAGTAAATTAGCAAACAATGTAGAGTATAGTAACAGGTTTCGGGAGGACATAGACAGATTGGTGAAATGGGCAGACACATGGAAATTTAACGCAGAGAAGTGTGAATTGATGCATTTTGGTAGGAAAAATGAAGAGAGGCAATATAAACTAATTGGCACAATTTTAAAGAGGGTGCAGGAGCAGAGAGACCTGAAGGTGTATGTATACAAATCTTTGAAGGTGGCAGGACAAGTTGAGAAGGCTGTTAAAAAAGCATATGAGACCCTGGGCTTTATTAATAGAGGCATAGAGTACAAAAGCAAAGAAGTTATGCTAAACCTTTATAAATCAGCTGAAGTATTCTGTTCAATTCTGGGCACCACACTTTAGGAAGGATGTCAAGGCCTTAGAGAGGGTGCAGGAGAGATTTACTAGAATAGTGCCAGGGATGAGGGACTTCAGTTATGTGGAGAGATTGGAGAAGCTGGAGTTGTTTTCCTCAGAACAGAGAAGGTTATGAGGAGATTTGATAGAGTTGTTCAAAATCATGAATGGTTTTGACAGAGTAGATAAGGAGAAACTGTTTCCCATGGCAGAGAGGTCAGTAACCAGAAGGCACAAATTTAACATGATCGGCAAAAGAGCCTGAGGCGACATGAGGAAATATTTTTTTACTCAGCGAGCTGTTATCATCTGGAATGCACTGTCTGAAAGGGTGGTGGAAGCAGATTCAATAGTAACTATCAAAAGGGAATTGGATAAATACTCGAAGGGAAAAATATTACAGGGCTATGGGGAAAGAGCAGGGGAATAGGTCTAATTGGACAGTCCGTTCAAAGAGCCGGCACAGGCACAATGGGCCGATTGGCCTCCTTCGGCGCTGCACCTACTATGATACCATGATATTTCAATTGGATCATCCCTTAATCTTCTATATTCAAGGGAATACAAGCCTTGTCTATGCATCCTGTCCTCATAATTTAACCCTTTTAGCCCCAGTATAATTGTGGTGAATCTATGCTGCACCCCCTCCAAGGCCAATATATCTTTCCAGAGGTGCGGTACCCAGAACTGAATGCAGTACTCCAGATGGGGTCTAACCAGAGCTCTGTACAGCTGTAACATAATTTCCACCTTTTGTATTCTAAGCCCTCTTGAGATAAAGGCCAACATTCCATTAGCCTTTCTTTTTTTTTTGTATCTGTCCACTAGCTTTTAGTGATTTCTGTACTTGGACCCCTAAATCTCTCTGCTCATCCACAGTTCCGAGCTTCTCATCATTTAGAAATTACTCTGATCTATATTTCTTAGTTCCAAAGTGGATGACCTCACACTTTCCCACATTGAACTTCATCTGCCACAGTTTTGTCTACTCACTTAATCGATCAATGTCCCTTTGCAACTTTCTGCTCCCATCTTCACTATTTACTGTACCACCTAACTTAGTGTCATCAGCAAACTTAGATATACGGCTCTCGATTCCTTCATCCAAGTAATTTATTAATATAGTGAAAAGCTGCGGCCCCAGGACACATCCACTAGTCACATCCTGCCAATTTGAATAAATACCTATTATCCCTCCTCTCTGTCTGCTACCTCTAGCCTCCAGTTCCCTATCCAAGCCAATAGGTTGCCTCCAATTCCATGCGCTCTCATTTTTGTTAACAGACTCTTACATGGAACCTTGTTGAATTCTATCTGGAAGTCCATACAAATAACATCCATAGACACTACCATATCTACCACATTAGTTACCTCCTCAAAAAATTCAACTAGGTTCATTAGACATAACTCACCCATTACAAATCCATGCTGGCTCTCTCTGATCAGCTCATATTTGTTCAAATGCTCAGTCACTCTGTCACTAATAACAGATCCTAGTAACTGTCACACAACTGACGTTAGACTAATAGGCCTATAATTTCCTGGTTTATCTCTCTTACCCTTCTTAAATAGTGGAGTGACATTGGCAATTTTCCATCCAAGGTGACAATTCCTGAATCAAGTGAGTTTTGGAAAATCATGACTAATGCATCTACAATTTCCTCACCTACTCCTGCAGTACCTCTACTGTTCTTTGTCTTTGTATAAGCCCTTTCCTTTAGTTTTATACTATCTCTCACTTCCCTTGTTAACTAAGGTTGTGTAATTGCACAAGTAGTACCCTTGCCCTTTAGGGTTATGTACATGTCGTCTACCAAATACTTTTTTGAACACCACCCACTGCTCATCCATAGTTTGATCCGTTAGTAGATCTACCCAGTCTATTGGGTCAATTTCTGCCTCATCCCTCCAAAGTCAGTCTTAGCTAAATTTAAAACCTCATTTTGTGACTCACCCTTCACCCTCTTGAATCTAATATCAAATACTATCACATTATATATTATATACTATCATCACTGTTAGTTAGGTGCTCCCTTACCATTAGATTATTGACTAATTCAGGCTCATTACTCATTATTAAATCTAAGATGGCCTGTTCTCTTGTTGGTTCAAGAACATATTGTTCTATAAACCTGTCCCGAATACACTCAAGAAATTCACTGCCTTCGGATTTTGACCCAGCGACGATGAAGGAACGGCGATATATTTCCAAGTCGGGATGGTGTGTGACTTAGAGGGGAACGTGCAGGTGGTGGTGTTCCCATGTGCCTGCTGCCCTTGTCCTTCTAGGTGGTAGAGGTCGCGGGTTTTTGGAGGTGCTGTCGAAGAAGCCTTGGCGAGTTGCTGCAGTGCATCCTGTGAATGGTACACACTGCAGCCACGGTGTGCCATTGGTGGAGGGAATGAATGTTTAAGCTGGTCGATGGGGTGCCAATCAATCGGCCTGCTTTGTGTTGTCGAGCTTCTTGAGTGTTGTTGGAGCTGCACTCATCCAGGCAAGTGGAGAGTATTCCATCACACTCCTGACTTGTGCCTTGTAGAGAGGCTTAGGGGTGTCAGGAGTTGAATCACTCACTGCAGGATACCCAGCCTCTGGCCCGCTGTTGTAGCCACAGTAGTTATGTGGCTAGTCCAGTTAAGTTTCTGGTCAATGGTGACCCCCAGGATGTTGATGGTAGGGGATTCAGCGATGGTAATGCCGTTGAATGTCAAAGGGAGGCAGTTAGACTCTCTCTTGTTGGAGATGGTCATTGCCTGGCAATTGTGTGGCACGAATGTAACTGGCCACTTATCAGCCCAAGCCTGGATATTGATCAGGTCTTGCTGCATGTGGGCACGGATTGCTTCATTATCTGAGAGGTTGCAAAAGGAACTGAACACTATGCAATCATCAACGAACATCCCCACTTCTGACCTAATAATGGAGGGAAGGTCATTGATGAAGCAGCTGAAGATGGTTGAGCCTAGGACACTGCACTGAGGAACTCATGCAGCAATGTCCCGGGGCTGAGATAATTGGCCTCCAACAACCACTGCCATCTTCTTTTGTGCTAGATATGACTCCAGCCAATAGAGAGTTTTTCCCTGATTCCCATTTGCTTCAATTATACTAAGGCTCCTTGATGCCACACTCAGTCAAATGCTACCTTGATGTCAAGGGCAGTCACTCCCACCTCACCTTTGGAATTCAGCTCTTTTGTCCATTTTTGAACCAAGGCTGTAATGAGGTCTGAAGCCGAGTGGTCCTGGCGGAACCCAAACTGAGCATCGATGAGTAGGTTATTGGTGTGTAAGTGCTGCTTGATAGCACTGTCGACAACATCTTCCGTCACTTTGCTGATGATTGAGAGTAGACTGATGGGGCGGTAATTGGCCGGATTGGATTTGCCCTGCTTTTTGTGGACAGGACATACCTGGGCAATTTTCCACATTGTTGGGTAGGTGCCAGTGTTGTAGCTGTACTGGAACAGCTTGGCTAGAGGCACGGCTAGTTCTGGAGCACAAGTCTTCAGCACTACAGCAGGGATGTTGTCGGGGCCCATAGCTTTTATTGTATCCAGTGCACTCAGCCGTTTCTTGATATCATGCGGAGTGAATCGAATTGGCTGGAGACTGGCTTCCGTGATGGTGGGGATATCAGGAGGAGGCTGAGGTGGATCATCTACTCGGCACTTCTGGCTGTAGATGGTTGCAAACACTTCAGCTTTGTCTTTTGCACTCACGTGATGGACTCCGCCATCATTGAGGATGGGGATGTTTGTAGAGCCTTCTCCTCCCGTTAGTTGTTTAATTGTCCACCACCATTCACGACTGGATGTGGCAGGACTGCAGAGCTTTGATCTGATCCGTTGGTTGTGGGATCACTTAGCTCTATCTATAGCATGTTGCTTCCGCTGTTTCACATGCATGTAGTCCTCTGTTGTAGCTTCACCAGGTTGGCACCTCATTTTTAGGTGCACCTGCTGCTGCTCCTGGCATGCTCTTCTACACTCCTCATTGAACCAGGGTTGATTCCCTGGCTTGTTGGTAATGGTAGAGTGAGGAATATGCCGGGCCATGATGTTACAGATTGTGGTGGAATACAATTCTGCTGCTGCTGATGGCCCACAGCGCCTCATGGATGCCCAGTTTTGAGCTGCTAGATCTGTTCTGAATCTATCCCATTTAGCACAGTGGTAGTACCACACAGCATGATGGATGGTGTCCTCAGTGCGAAGACGGGACTTCGTCTCCACGGGGACTGCGTGGTGGCCACTCCTATCAATCCCATGTTTGACCTGATGCCCTGAGATTTCATGGGGTCCGGAGTCAATGTTGAGGACTCCCAGGCCCACTCCCTCCTGACTGTATATCACTGTGCCGCTACCCCTGGTGGGTCTGGACATAACCAGGGATGGTGATAGAGGAGTCTGGGATGTTGGCTGAAAGGTATGATTCTGTGAGTATGGTTATGTCAGGCTGTTGCTTGACTGGTCTGTGGGACAGTTCTCCCAATTTTGGCACAAGTCCCCAGATGTTAGTGAGGAGGACTTTGCAGGGTCGACTGGGCTTGGTTTGCCTTTGTCGTGTCCGGTGCCTAGTGGTCCGTCCGGTTTTATTCTTATGTCTTTTTGTAGCGGGATTGTACAACTGAGTGGCTTTCTGGGCCATTTCAGAGGGCAGTTAAAAATCAATCACATTGCTGTGGGTCTGGAGTCACATATAGGCCAGACCAGGAAGGACATTAGTGAACCAGATGGGTTTTTACAACAATCCAGTAGTTTCATGGTCACCATTACAGATACTAGCTTTTTATTGCAGATTTTATTTAATTAACTGAATTTAAATTCCCCGGCTACCATGGTAGGATTTGAACTCGTGTCTCCAGATTATTAGTCCAGTGAAATGACCACTGTGCTACCATCTCTGGCTTGGTGCTATGGCTGCTGCCTTGCTTGGTGCAAATGGCCCTGTGGGAGATATATTTTTGAAAAGTATAATAAAAAGATTAATGAGACATGCAGTGAAGTTATCTGAGAGTCAGGTGAGTGAGCCAAGCACTGCTCCTTCCTTACCTGGTTGTCCCCCAGCCTGATGCTGAAGTGTGTGAGCTGAACTGTCTTTTTAAAGGCTGCACTCCAGCTTCCATGCACTGCAGCAAATTACACTCGTTTTACACTAGATATACGCCAATTACTACTCCAATTATGCAAATGAGCTTACCGGGGAAACCCACATGTAAATACTTCTCCAGACCACTGTTTTTATTGGCGTAACAGTGGCGCAACTCAATACTTGGAAATTCACGCCCAAGTTCTTTTAAATCTTAATAAACCTACTTTTTCATTTAATCTTCATTAACAATGAACCCTAAAAGAAATTTAGATATGAACTTTACAATCTTATCCTTCTTCTATTTTCAACTTTTCCTGCCTTCGCTCCTAAGATCTGCCAATGGGTTTGTTCCCACCGTTGCCGAGTAAATAATTTGCCATGGTAAACATATACAGGGAGTGTCCATAGCTCTGTTTAACAATGAGGGCATCTCAGGTGAGTGCAAGCCTGGCCTCAGCTGCTTAGAGCCTCAGGACTGCAGGAAACCTCATTGCAGGTGAGAAAGCTGCACTCCAAACCTGTAGTGTGGTTTCTGGGTCATTCTGCTCAGAGCAGCACTTAGCCTGATTTAAAGTTGTGCCCCCTGTTGTTCAGTCATTGGACACTGCCTACAACGAAAGTCACTGAAGCAGCCTATCGGAGAGAGAGACCATTCTCAAGGGTTTTGTGCCAGTAACAAAACTGATGTATTTTAAAGAATGACAAATAAATTTTCAATATAAGAATGTGAAGTACTTTTTAAAAAAATGGTACTCCCCCTAGACTTTGTTTTACACTTAACTATCGGGTAAATTCACTGATGCTGTGCTCCCAACCGACAGCCATGCTCAAATCTCCAACCTGCGCTCCCTTCAAGAGCATCTAACTGCTGGGATCACAGGATCACTGAACTTATCTGTAGGTATCTGAAGGCAGACCAATGGGAACAATGTTTAATGATATCATAGTGTTGCCGGTGTCCCTCTGTGAAGTCATAATTCTCAGAAAATGTTATCGCTTTAAGACATCAGCGACGTGGCAGTGCCGAGCAACTAAATTCCCTCTATACTACTCATTATAACCTTAGTCTAGTGCTGTTACTGATGAGATATTTCATAACACTCAGCAAAGATACATTCCAGTGAGAAAGAAAGAATCTAGGGAATGGACGTACCATCCGTGGCTAACTAAGGAAGTTAAAGATAGTATCAAATTGAAAGATAAAGCATACAATTCCATGAAGATTAGCGGCAGGTCAGAAGATTGGACAGAATATAAAACACAGCAAAGAAAGACTAAAAGAATAATAAGGATGGATAAATTAGAGTACGAGAGAAAGCTAGCTAGAAATATAAAAACAGATAGTAAGAGTTTCTACAGGTATTTAAAAAGGAAAAGAGTAAGTAAAGTGAACGTTGGTCCTCTAGAGAGTGAGTCGGGGGAATTAATAATGGAGAATAAGGAAATGGTGGATGAATTGAACAGATATTTTATGTCGGTCTTCACTGTAGAGGGTACAAGTAAAAGCCAGAAATAATTGTGAATCAAGGGAGGGAGGAACCTAAAACATTTACAATCACCAGGGAAAGAGTTCTGAAAAAGATATTAGAACTAAAAGCTAACAAGTCCCCAGGTCCTGATGGACTTCATCCTAGGGTCTTAAAAGAAGTGGCTGCAGAGATAGTAGATGCATTGGTATTAATTTTCCAAAATTCCCCAGATTCTGGAAGGGTCCCATCAGATTGGAAAATAGGGAATGTAACTCCTCTATTCAAGAAAGGAGGGAATCAGAAAGCAGGAAACTACAGCCCAGTTAGCTTAACATTTGTCATAGGGAAAATGCTAGAATCTATTATTAAGGAGGTTATAGCAGGACACTTAGAAAATCTCAATGCAATCAGGCAGCGTCAATACGGCTTTGTGAAAGGGAAATCATGTTGAATAATTTATTAAAGTTCTTTGAGGAAGTAACAAGCAACATGGATAAAGGGGATCCTGTGGATGTGGTATTCTTGGATTTACAGAAGGCATTTGACAAGGTGCCACATCAAAGGTTACTACACAAAATAAGAGCTCATGATGTATGGGGTAACATATTAGCAAGGATAAAGGATTGGTTAGCTAACAGGAAACAGAGAATAGGTATAAATGGGTCATTTTCAGGTTGGCAAGATGTAACAAGTGGAGTGCCACAGGGATCAGTGCTGGGGCCTCAACAATTTACAATCTATATCAATGACTTGGATGAAGGGACCGAATGTATGGTTGCTAAATTTTCTGATGACACAAAGGTAGGTAAGAAAGTAAGTTGTGAAGAGGACACAAGGAGTCTGCAAAAGGATATAGATAGGTTAAGTGAGTGGGCAAAAATTTGGCAGATGGAATATAATGTGGGAAAATGTGAACTTGTCCACTTTGGCAGGATGAATAGAAAAGTTGTTTATATTTAAATGGAGAGAGATTGCAGAACTCTGAAGTATAGAGGGATCTGAGTGTTCTCATACATGAATCACAAAATGTTAGTATTAAGGTACAGCAAGTGATTAGGAAGGCAAATGGAATGTTGTCATTTATTGCAAGGGGAATGGAATATAAAAGTAGAGATGTTTTGCTACAGTTGTACAGGGCGTTGGTGAGACCACATCTAGAATACTGTGTGCCGTTTTGGTCTCCTTATTTAAGAAAGGACATAATTGCTTTCGAGGCGGTTCAGAGAAGGTTCTCTCGACTGATTCCTGGAATGAGGGGGTTATCTTATGAGGAAAGGTTGGACAAATTGGGCCTGTGTATATTGGAGTTTAGAAGAATGAGAGGTGATCTTATTGAAGTATATAAGATCCCGAGGGGATTTAGAAGGGGTAGATGCTGTGAGGATGTTTCCCCTTGTGGGAGAGACTAGAACTAGGGGCTACTGTTTAAAAATAAGGGGCCTCCAATGTAAGACAGAGATGAGGAGAAATTTTTTCTCTCAGAGGGTCGTGAGTCTGTGGAACTCCCTTCCCCGGAGAGCGGTGGAGGCAGGGTCATTGAATATTTTTAAGGCTGAGTTAGATAGATTCCTGATTAACAAGGGAGTCAAAGGTTATAGTAGGTGGACAGGAAAGTAGGGTTGAGGTCACAATCAGATCAGCCATGATCTTATCAATTGGCAGATCAGGCACGAGGGGCCGAATGGCCTACTCCTGCTCTTAATTCTTATGTTCATATCTATGTATATATGTTCGTATGTGGTTCAGTGCTGTCAAGGAGAAGTAGAATATCAGTTTCCATCTTATGCCAAAGAATTAATTATCAATCCAGTCCTGTTCAGGTACCTTTGTTGTACAACAAATAGTGTAATATAAGATTATTTTTTAGCAGGGACTGGACAATGTACTAGATTTCAGTACTGTCCTCTCACCTCTGGAACCTGGGTATGAATCCAGCCCAGTCTGATAGATTAAAAGAAGTAGGTGAGTTAATTGTAGATGGATTAATCATGATCTTCCAAAACTCTCCTGATTCAGGAATTGTCCCCTTGGATTGGAAAATAGCCAATGCCACTCCATTATTTAAGATGTGTAGGAGAGATAAATTATGAAATTATAGGCCTATTAGTCTAAGGTCTGTTGTGGGAAAGTTACTAGAATCTGTTATTAGGGACAGAGTGACTGAGCACTTGGATAAATATCAGCTGATCATGGAGAGCCAACATGCATTTGAAAAGGGTAAATCATGTCTAACAAGCCTAGTTGAATTTTTTGAGGAGGTAACTAATTTGGCAGATAAGGGAGTGTGTATGGATGTTGTCTATATGGACTTCCAGAAGGCATTAGATAAGTTTTAACAAAAGAGACTGTTAACAAAAATGAGACTGCATGGAATTGGAGGCAACCCATTGACATGGGTAGGGAATTGGTTTGGAGGTACGTGACAGAGAATATGGATAATGGGTATGTACTCAAATTGACAGGATGTGACTAGTGGTGTCCCCCAGGGAACTGTACTGGGGCCTCAGCTTTTCACTATATTTATAAATGACTGAGATGAAGGAATAGAAAGGCATATATCCAAATTTGCTGACAACACCAAGTTAGGTGGCATAGTAAATAGTGAAGATGGGAGCAGAAAGTTGCAAAAGGACATTGATAGATTAAGTAAGTGGGCAAAACTGTGGCAGGTGGAGTTCAATATGGGGAAGTTTCAGGTCATCCACTTTGAACCTAAGAAAGATAGATCAGAGTATTTTCTAAATGGTGAGAAGGTAGGAACTGTGAAAGAGCAGACATTTAGGAGTCCAAGAACAGAAAATACTAAAAGCTAGCGGACAGGTACAAAAAATAATTAAAAAGGCTAATGGAATGTTGGCCTTTATCACAAGGGGGCTAGAATACAAAGGAGTGGCAGTTATGTTACAGTTATATGAAGCATTGGTTAGACCCCATTTAGAGTACTGCATTCAGTTCTGGGCACTGGACCTCAGGAAGGGTATTTTGGCCTTGGAGGGCGTGCAGTGCAGATTCACCAGAATGATACCGGGGCTAAATGATTAAATTATGAGGACAGGTTGCATAGACTAGGCTTGTAGTCCCTTGAGTATAGAAGATTAAGGAGTGATCTAATTGAGGTGTTTAAGATGATTAAAGGATTTGATAGGGTAGATAGAGAGAAAGTATTTCCTCTGGTGGGGGAGTCCAGAACAAGGGGGCATAACCTTATAATTAGTGCTAGGACATTCAGGGGTGATGTTAGGAAGCATTTCTTCACACAAATGGTATTGGAAATCTGGAACTCTCTCTCCCCAAAAGTTGTTGAGGCTAGGTCAATTGAAAATTTCAAAACTAAGATTGATAGATTTTTGATAGGCGAGGGTATTAAGGGCTATGGAACCAAGGGGGGTAGATGGAGTTAAGATACATCCATGATCTAATTGAATGATGGAACAGGCTCAAGGGGTTGAATGGCCTACTCCTATTCCCATTAATATGTCCTCTCTTTTGTTGGTTTTATGAACCCTAAGGAGATTGAGTTTGGCCAATCCCAAGTCAAATCTTGACAGATATTTTAACTTTTTGATAATTGATAAAAGATCAGTTCAGTAAAAGTTCAGTTCAGTTACAAACTGTTACAAATCACCAGTGTTGCATGTAATATACAATACATATAATTCAGTATTTCACAGTATTACTTATTGATTGTCAGCTTCTATTTGATTGGTGTTTCTCTTATACTGATTATGCACATGTAACAAAGCTTATGCCCACCTCTCTTTCTCTCTTCCATTGACTAAAACAGTTCTGGCCCAGTGCCCATAAGTCATGATTTTGCTTCAGTCTGCATCAACAGGACAGTGCATCAGCTGAGTGATATGGGATTGGCACCAGGCCAGAAGGGAGATTGAAAGATAGCAGGTGAAGCTCAAAAAGGAAGATCTGTATGGCAGAGTGAGCAGGATGGGTTGAATTGCCTTTTCTCATTCTTATGTTCTTATTTGTTTTTACACCAGGTATACTGAGACCACATTGGTAGATTATTTGAACCAGGACTTATTTAAACATTGGTATGTTGTTACTTCAAGAATTGTTGGCCAATGGCAATCTCCACTGGACTGGACTCTTGGCTGCACCTACAAAACACTCACCTTCCTTCAACATCAGTATCTTCTCCATTTAACAACACCCTCATTGTTAAACAGAGCTACTGACACTCCCTGTAAATGTATACACATGACAAATTATCACTAGGCACCCATGGAAACAAATCCATTGACAGCATCTTAGGGGAGAATACAGGAAAAGTGGAAAATAGAGAGAAGAAGGGTAAGAGCGTAAAGTTCATATTTGAATTTCTTTCAGGGTTCATTGTTATTGAAGACTGAATGAAAAAAAAGTAGGTTTATTAAGGTTAAGAGAACTTGGGTGTGAATTTCCAAGCATTGAGTTGTGCCACTGTTATGCCAATGAGAATAGAGGTCTGGTGAAATATTTACATGAGGGTTTCCCAGGTAAGCTCATTTGCATAATTGGAGTAGTCATTGGCATATATCCAGTGTAAAACAAGTGTAATTTGCTGGAGTGCATGGAAGCTGGAGTGCAGCCTTTAAAAAGACAGTTCAGCGCACACAGTTCAACATCAGACTGGGGGACAACCAGTTAACCTGACTCTCAGATAACTTCACTGCATGTCTCATCTATCTTTTTATGTTACTTTTCAAAAATATGTTTCCAGCAGAGCCATCTGCACCAAGCAAGGCAGTAGCCATGACACCAAGCCAGAGAAGAAGAACCCAAAATGTCTCTCCTTTTCTGGCTCTGTTCAGCTACTATCCCAGTCTCCATTTCTTGCTTTCTGGCTTCCTTCACAGTCTCTGGTTCTCGCACACTGCCCTGGCATCTTTCCTAACATTATAGAAACTTCTCCAGCAGCTGGAGGCTGGTAAAGAGAGCTTTGCTTTGCCTGAGAAGAGAAAGCTACAGACTGGGCAATACAACTATATGCTATCTGCTCACAACACTCTCAAAATTAGGGTCAAACTTTACTGCAACATAATTGCACTGATAATCATATAACTCTGATCACCTAAACTCAGCAAACTAGTCTAATAAGCTCCCTTTCTGCAGGAATGTGACTGGGTTACATTTGCTGGCATTTTCCAATAGTTTGGATATGCTATTCAGTTCAGTAAATACTTGAAATTTTTCTCTCCAAAGTATGAAACGTTCAATATTTGTAAATTTAAACAAAGCCAATTATGTAGGTATGAGGGGCGAGTTGGCTAAGGTAGATTGGGAAATTAGATTAAAAGATATGATGGTAGATAAGCAATGGTGAACATTTAAAGAAATAATTCTCAACAAATGTTCATTCCATTGAGGAATAAAAACGCCATGGGAAAAGTGATCCAACTATGGCTAACTAGAGAAGTTAAGGATAGTATCAGATTAAAAGAAGAGGCTTATAATGTTGCCAAAAAGAGTAGTAAGCCTGAGGATGTTTTAGAAATCAGAAAGGGATCACCAAGAATTTGATTATGAGGGAGAAAATTGAATATGAGAGTAAACCAGCAAGAGATATAAAAACAGATTGAAAGAGCTTCTACGAGTATGTAAAAAGGAAGAGATTAGCAAAAGTAAACATGTGTCCCTTAGAGGCAGAGAGAGGAGAAATTATAATGGAGATGTTAAACAAATATTTTGTATCTATCTTCACAGTAGAAAACACAAAAAACATACTGGAAATAGTGAGGAACCAAGGATCTAATGAAAGTGAGGAACTTAAAGTAATTAATATTAGTAAAGAAAAAGTACAAGAGGAATTAATGGGACTAAAAGCCAACAAATCCCCTGGACCTGATAGCCTACAACCTAGGGTTTTAAAAGGGGTGGCTGTTGAGATAGTGGATGCATTCGCTTTGATCTTCCAGAATTCCCTAGATTCCAGAATGGCTCCCATGGATTGGAAGGTAGCAAACATAACCCCGCTATTCAAGAAAGCAGGGAGAGAGAAAACAAAACTACAGGCAAGTTAGCCTGACATCAGTAGTAAGGAAAATGCTAGAATCTATTATTAAAGACGTAGTAACTGGGCACTTACAAAATCATAATATGTTTAGGCAGAGTCAACACGGTTTTATGAAAGGGAGATCGTGTTTGACAAATATATTAGAATTTTTTGAGGGTGTAACTAACAGGGTAGATAAGCAGGAACCAGTGGATGTAGTATATTTGGATTTTCAAAAGGCATTTGATAAGGTGCCACACAAGGTTGTTACACAAGATTAGGGCTCATGGGATGGGGATAATATATTAACATGGATAGAGGATTGGTTAACAGACAGGAAACAGAGCATAGGAATAAACGGGTCATTTTTGGGTTGGCAGGTTGTAACTAGTGGGGTGCTGCAAGGATCACTGCTTGGGCCTCAGCTATTTACAATATATATCAATGACTTAGATGAGGTGACCGAGTATAATATATACAAGTTTGCTGATGATACAAAGCTAGGAACTAAGCTGTGAGGAGGACACAAAAAGACTGCAAAGGAATATATACAGGTTAAGTGAGTGGGCGAGTAGGTGGCAGATGGAGTATAATGTGGGGAAATGTGAAATCATCCACTTTGGTAGGAAGAATAGAAAAACAGAATATTTTTTGAAAGGTGAGAGACTATGAAATGTTGGTGTCCTTGTACATGAATCACAGAAAATTAACATGCAGGTACAGCAAGCAATTAGGAAGGCAAATGGGATGTTAGCCTTTATTGCAAGGGGGTTGGAGTATAAGAGTAAAGAGGTCTTGCTACAATTATATAGGGCTCTGGTGAGACTACACCTGGAGTACTGTGTACAGTTTTGGTCTCCTTACTTAAGGAAGGATATACTTGCCTTAGAGGGGATGCAACAAAAGTTCACTGGGTTGATTCCTGGGATGAGAGGGCTGTCCTATGAGGAGAGATTGAGTAGAATGGGCCTATATTCTCTGGAGTTTAGAAGAATGAGAGGTGATCTCATTGAAACATATAAAATTCTTAGAAGGCTTGACAGGGTAGATGCTGAGAGGCTATTTCCCCTGACTGGAGAGTCTAGAACTAGGGGTCATAGTCTCAACATAAGAGGTCGGCCAGTTAGGACCGAGATATGAGAAAACTTCTTCACTCAGAGGGTTGTGAATCTTTGGAATTCTCGATCCATGAGGGCTGCGCATGCTCAGTCATTGAGTATATTCAAGGCTGAGATTGCTGCATATTTGGACACTATGGGAATCAAGGGATATGGGGATAGGGTGGGAAAGTAGAGTTGAGGTAGAAGATCAGCCATGATCTTATTGAATGACAGAGCAGTGTTGAGGGGCCGTATAGCCTACTGCTGCTCCTATTATGTTCTTATGTACTTTTGTAACTGGTCAATCTCTCATGGCATTGCTCATAAAGAAAAATATTGGTTTGAAGTATTTTTTCCAACGTGGGCATCAACATAGGAGGGCAGGGGAGCAGCACTGAATTGGTAAGTTAAATCAAACCTTTCTGTGATAAAAATAGATATGCTATTTCTAAAATTAAAAAGAAACTTACGATCCAGTGACACCTTTCTCAGTTTTTCTCTGTATTCATCAGGACTGAAAACTTTTAAGGACCCCATCATTAATGGTACTGATTAACAGCTTCCAACTTTCTTATAAATGTTAAAATGTTGAAAGAATCCATCACACACTAGACATCAAAGTTCAAAGCATCAAAGGTGTACAAAATAGCTAAAGATATGGGCAAAGAAAGTCAATTTCAGCAAAACACAGAACAGGAGGTACCAGATCATCCACCCATTTTACATCCCACCCAATGTTTGAACAGGGTGTGTAACAGACGGTCGATCTACTTTTGTTCATTTTGCACTCGTGCTAAAGTTGAATTTCACTCCCAATCTGTGTTCTTTGACCTGAAGCCAGAAGTTTACAAATAATTGGCAACGTGCAACCTCCCTTCACCAAAATCAATTAAACTCGGATTGACCTCAGAACCTATTTAAACCACTTCTCTGGAATGCCTGAGCAGTGGCCTTAAAGGGATGTCAAGTTACCTGATGAACATCACAACTGTGCCCCAGACTGCACACTACCAGGACACAATGCCACAGGAGCTTAATTAATAATGATTAAAAATGGTTACTTTGAAGCAGCCTTTGATTTCATCCATGGCAACACAACTGTTATTTCCATTAGCTAATTTGTGGCTGTGAAAAGTGCCAGTGAGCTGGCTAGAAGGCAACACTCATTTGGGGGTGATTTTAACTTTCAGCTATGATGTAAAACTGGTGAAATCGGATCGGCTGCCCATTATACATCTCGCTGGATTTTCCATTCTATTGATTTCAATGGACAGGATAATCAGGCTGGTGTATAATGGGCAGGTGATCTGATATCGCCCGTTTTATGTCATCGGAAAGTTAAAATTAGCCTAATTATGTGAGTCTATCTGAAAGCAGTGCCAAAAGCCAACCAAACAGCTGCTCAGATGTAACAGTCACTCTTTTTGTTTAATAATGTGGGTAATTGGAGTGAATTTTTGTGCTTAGCAAGGTGGAAGATATTAATAGTAACCAGTAGAACATTTTCCCACAGCGGATACTCAATCCCAGTATCAAATGCTCACAGCTCAGATACAACGAAGCTGTCTGTATAATGCCTCATAATTACTGGTAGGTCATGCATTGCAGAGGTTAGATGCAGAGTAAAGGCTTCCTCTAATCTGCCCTAGCAACGTGCCATAGCCCTAACCTTAATAGAACATCCTTTAGAGGCAATATTTTTATTTCCCACATCAGCCATCCCTGCAACCTTTGAGTGTAACTGGCAAAATCTACTTTCACCAGGCAAAGGAGACTTCCATCCTGCAATTAAGAGTATCCAAGTACCAATGATAAATGGACAGTTTTCTATCCCAGTGCATTCCCTCCTGGTAACAGTTTTGTACTTAAAAATAAAAGGTTTAAATTAATTAAATTGTTTCTTGTAGCTTAACTGAGACCAGATCACAACTGTAACTTAACCAGAGTCTGAAATTCTGAACATCTTTTTTTTACAGAGTGAGTTGTAATGATCTGGAATGCATTGGCTTGAAAGGCATTGCAGATTCAATAGTAACTATCAAAAGGGAACTGGATAAATACTTGTGGGGAAAAAAATTACAGGGCTAAGGGGAAAGAGCAGGGGAATGGGACTTTCAAAGAGCCAGCACAGGCACAATGTGCTGAATGGCCTCCTCGTGAGCTGTACCTACTATGATACTTTGAATCATTGATGAAACAAGTGGAGCAGATATGTTTCCAGTACTAATCTGAGCTAGAACCTGCTAACAGCAAGACTAAACAAACTTGTATTATCTGTACTCTACATCACTGGCCAGCTGGAACATAGGAATTGCTAGACAAAAAAAGACCACGGTCCATCCAGTTCCCCATCCACCACCCTAGT
This sequence comes from Heptranchias perlo, assembly GCF_035084215.1. Classification (NCBI taxonomy): domain Eukaryota; kingdom Metazoa; phylum Chordata; class Chondrichthyes; order Hexanchiformes; family Hexanchidae; genus Heptranchias; species Heptranchias perlo. The sequence continues at coordinate 15,596,898 of NC_090340.1, forward strand.
AATGCATGATCCAATGGTAATGGAGTTGTTGACTAATCATCACAATCAATCTCTATCAATTAGTCTAAACAGACCCAGAAATGACTCGCAGAAAACCCTATGTTTTGGGAACCATAAGTCCAAAGTCACCTTTTTTTCCTCCCGATCAAGCTATGCTTACCATATGTCTCAAATTACTCATATACTGTATCCAAAAACATTATGGCTGCACAGAACTCTACTCACCAACATCCAGTTACTGTTTGATTTTTGTAAAGAGCTCAGAGGACAGTCAGCTCTGTGCTAACATTTGATTGGTAAAAATGTTCTCAGGAAGTCAACAGACCCTCTCGGAACATTTTGAGTTTGGGTTTATACCAGTTGTAGTTACATTGCAGTCTGCTAAAATACAAAGCCCCTCAGTCCACAGACATCATACCCACGTTATACTGCAGATTTTGTTTCAGTGTAAAGCCAAAACTGCTTCTCTTCGACTCAAATCGTGCAATAAAACGGATCTGAAAGCGCGAAGTTAGGGAACTCTGGTAAATATAAGTGAACAACGCAAAATATTTTTTGATAATTTCGATGTTTCTTAATAAACTCGCTAACTTTTTTTTCAAATTCACCTGCCATTCAAAGCCTATTGATTATGCATCCTATACTTCGATAAGACAAATCTGCGACTGACGAGCAGTGCGTTCCTTTAACGGTGGATATCCTTTTATTGCGTCCTTAATAGGAAGTAACTGTTGATAACTCACAATAACAATTGACACCGCAGCCATGAATCGCGTATTCACACCGCGCAATTTAGGGTTTAGGTTTAGGGTTAGCACTATGGTTTAGGATTAGAGATTGGGGTGATCGAATTAGGGTTAGGGTTAGAGGTTGGGGCGAGTGATTATGGTTAGGGGTTAGGGTTAGAAACCGCTATTGACGCCGCCGTTGTCGCTGGACGCGTGTTTATCAAAATGATCTAAGACAATACATGGGTTTATTGAAACCACAGTTCTACACGTGATGTCATTAGCCGCTGACATATTTCTCATCCGGCCTTCAGTAAACCCACTCACTCACTCCAAACCATCAGAGGTCCCATTCTTACTGGCATCCATTGTCCGAAATGCTTCCATGCGCACTGATCCTGGGGATTACACCCAGCGGTACCTTTATATATGCTTACAAGATAGTTAGAGTTAAGAACAATACACGCGTAGTTATATTATTTGATCAGTGCATTTATCTCCATTCGCGGTTATCGTCCTATATATTTTTACTGCTTTTAACCTCGTTTCTCTATTTAATTATCTGTACAATGAGATGTTTATATTTGTGTGTACATTTGCTTCCTGATAGCTGTTGGGGATTTTTTTATTCGTTCATGGGATGTGGGCTTCGCTGGCAAGGTCAGCAATTATTGCCCATCCCTAATTGTCCTTGAGAAGGTGATGGTGAGCCGCCCTCTTGAACCGCTGCAGTTCGTGTGGTGAAGGTTCTCCCACAGTGCTGTTAGGAAGGGAGCTCCAGGATTTTGACCCAGCGACGATGAAGGAACGGCGATATATTTCCAAGTCGAGATGGTGTGCGACTTGAAGGAGAATGTGCAGTGGGTTGTTCCCATGTGCCTGCTGCTCTTGTCCTTCTAGGTGGTAGAGGTCGCGGGTTTGGGAGGTGCTGTCAAAGAAGCCTTGGCGAGTTGCTGCAGTGTATCCTGTGGATGTTACACACTGCAGCCACGGTGTGCCGGTGGTGGAGGGAATGCATGTTTAAGCTGGTAGATGAAGTGCCAATCAAACGGGCTGCTTTGTGTTGTCGAGCTTCTTGAGTGTTGTTGGACCTGCACTCATCCAGGCAAGTGGAGAGTATTCCATCACACTCCTGACTTGTGCCTTATAGGTGGTGGAAAGGCTTTGGGAAGTCAGGAGGTGAGTTACTTGTGGCAGAATACCCAGCCTCTGACCTGCTCTTGTAGCCACAGTATTTATATGGCTGGTCCAGTTAAGTTTCTTGTCAATGATGACCCCCAGGATTTTGATGGTGAGGGATTCGGCGATGGTAATGCCGTTGAATGTCAAGGGGAAGTGGTTAGACTCTCTCTCGTTGGAGATGGTCATTGCCTGGCCCTTGTCTGGCACGAATATTACATGCCACTTATCAGCCCAAAGCAGGATGTTGTCCAGGTCTTGCTGCATGTGGGCACGGACTACTTCATTATTTGATGGGTTGCGAACGGAACTGAACACTGTGCAATCATCAGTGAACATCCCCATTTCTGACCTTAAGATGGAAGGAAGGTCATTGATGAAGCAGTTGAAGATGGTTGGGCCTAGGACACTGCCCTGAGGAACTCCTGTAGCAATGTCCTGGGGCTGAGATGATTGGCCTCCAACAACCACTACCATCTTCCTTTGTGCTAGGTATGACTCCAGCCACTGGAGAGTTTTCCCCCTGATTCCCATTGACTTCAATTTTACAAGGGCTCCTTGGTGCCACACTCAGTCAAATGCTGCCTTGATGTCAAAGGCAGTCACTCTCATCTCACCTCTGGAATTCAGCTCTTTTGTCCATGTTTGGACCATGGCTGTAGGTCTGGAGCTGAGTGGTCCTGGCGGAACCCAAACTGAGCATCGGTGAGCAGGTTATTGGTGAGTAAGTGCCACTTGATAGCACTGTCGATGACATCTTCCGTCACTTTGCTGATGATTGAGAGTAGACTGATGGGATGGTAATTGGCCGGATTGGATTTGTCCTGCTTTTTGTGGACAGGATATACCTGGGCAATTTTCCAAATTGTCGGGTAGGTGCCAGTGTTGTAGTTCTACTGGAACAGTTTGGCTAGAGGCGGCTAGTTCTGGAGCACAAGTCTTCAGCACTACAGCCGGGATGTTGTTGAGGCCCATAGCCTTTGCTGTATCCAGTGCACTCAGCTGTTTCTTGATATCACGTGGAGTGAACAAATTGGCTGAAGACTGGCTTCTGTAATGGTGGGGATATCTGGAGGCGGCCGAGATGGATCATCCACTCGGCACTTCTGGCTGAAGATGGTTGCAAATGCTTCAGTCTTGTCTTTTGCACTCACATGCTGGACTCTGCCATCATTGAGGATGGGGATGTTTACAGAGCCTCCTCCTCCCGTTAGTTGTTTAATTGTCCACCACCATTCACGGCTGGATGTGACAGGACTGCAGAGCTTTGATCTGATCCGTTGATTGTTGGCCAAATTCCTCAACTCACGGTGGCGGTGAAAGAGACAAACATCACCTTCTTCTGCCCGTTCCACCTCTTTCAGAAGGAGTCAGATGTAAAGGTTCACTGGTGGAGATAGGGTGACGAGGGTTCTTGGACGACGGGGCAGCGAATAAGAGACAGTATAAGCTTCTGAAAAAAGGGGGAGCCATTTTCAATCTCTTGAATGTGAGTTTTGAGGACTCTGGCCGCTATTACTGCTCCGTGTATTGTCGGGGAAGAATGTTTGGGAATGGAACCGGCTCAGAGTTCCATGAGCCTGGTGAGTCGCTGGTGCTGACTCTGTGTCAATTGTGCAACAGGTATAATACCAAAGGGATACAGAAGTGTCCGAGAATGGGACACCAGCCCAATTTTTTGCGTCCAGTGACAGTATGAAGCCACTCTAGGGGTGCATTTGTCGATTTACACTGCCGCTTTCCTCCGTGCGCTCTGTGCAATGTAATCCTCCATATTTTAAAAAAAATGGTTTACCATTTTCTTACACAGTGCAAGGGTGGAAATCTTCCCCCTTCAATGGCAATGGGGTAGATCTCAACTTTGTGCATTATGTGATAGCAAGTTCAATGGGAATAAAAACCGGGGGAGATGTAAAACGGGTTGGCAACTGGCTATCATCCGTTTTATTCTATGGCACAAAGTCAAACATGTACTGCAATGTGCGCTAATTGTGGGCTGATTTCTGGAGGTAAGATTGCTTTGTTTGTTACTGGCTAAATATTCTTTTAGAAAACTATTAAAATTTCACTGGAAAAAGCAAACATAGGGAATCCATGTTGTGGGGAAAAGTTGGACTGGTCACTGTATGTAGCAACATTCTAAATACTGGCATGAAATTTTCCTGTGGAAATGGTACATCTTTTCATGGTATAATGGTATGTTACAGCACAGAAGGGAGCCATTTGGCCCATCGTGCCTGTGTCGGCTCTTTGAAAGCTATCCAATTAGTCCCACTCCCCTGCTCTTCCCCCGTTGCCCTGTAAATGTTTTCTCTTTTGAAAGTTATTATTGAATCTCCTTCCACGGCTCTTTCAGGCAGTGCATTCCAGATCATAACAACTCTCTGCGTAAAATTGTTTTCTCATGTTGCCTCTGGTACTTTGGCAATCACCTTAAATCTGTGTCCTTTGGTTACCCACCCTTCTGCCACTGGAAACAGTTTCTCTTTATTTACTTTATCTAAACCCTTCAAGATTTTGAACACCTCTATCAAATCTCCTCTTAACCCTATCTGCTCTAAGGAGAACAACCCCAGCCTCTCCAGTCTATCCACATAACTGAAGTCCCTCATCCCTGGTATCATTCTGGTAAACCTCTTCTGCACCCTCTCTAAGCCCTTGACATCCTTCCTATAGTGTGGTGCCCAGAATTGAACATAATACTTTAGCGGAGGCCTAACCTATCTTTTATAAAGGTTTAGCATAACTTCCTTGCTTTTGCACTCTATGCCCCTATTAATAAAGTCCAGGATTCCATATGCTTTTTTAACAGCCTTTTCAATTTGTCCTGGCACCTTTTGGATCAGCTTTCTGATTTCAGTAGAAACAAGACCACAAGAGACCTTTGTGAATACATGTCCCTACACATAGCGGCCACAGGAAACCCTCCCTCAGGTTCCTTTCCACACTTTTTATTTCCACGGGGATTCCGCCGAAAAGCCACGAATTCCCGTTTTTCCGGGGTTTCCGCGGCTCTTCCGCCGAAGTTACGGGGGACCAGCGGGAGAACCCCGGTGGAAGTTTTTATGATGTCCTTGTGAAATAAGGAATAGTCCGCTGTTTTGAAGTTTTAAAGTTCCTGGAATATTAGCAGGTTCCTGATAATCATATGTATATAAATTATATGACATGAGCGAAAGTTTCAAGCTGTTTGAAACGAATGGAAGATATTAGAGCAGAAATTAGCATCCCAACCGTTCTGACGGGAATACTTAAGGAGCTGAAGGGAGCAGTTGGGAGATTTTTTTTTACACACAGGGTTGTTGGGACACGGAATACCCTTTCAGAAACAGTAATGGAAGCAGAATCTATAATCACTTTTTTAAAAGGAAAGTGGATAAATATTTGAAAAATTACAAATGAAAAGGGTATGGGCAGAGGAATGAGGCTAAGTGGGTTGCTCTTTCAGAGCCCACACAGGCACACTGAGCCAAATGGACTCCTGCACCGTAAAGTCCTATGATTCCATAAACAGATAACCATGATTCGGTAATCAGAGGAAAACAGATTTAAGATCATTGGCAAAAGAACCAGAGATGAGATGATGAGATTTTTTTTTACACAGCAAGTTGTTATGATCTGGAATGCACTGCCTGAAAGGGTGGTAGAAGCAGATTCAATAGTAACTTTCAAAAGGGAATTGGATATATACTTAAAAATGTAAATGTTGCAGGGCTATGGGGAAAGAACAAGGGAGTGGGACTAATTGGATAGCTCTTTGAAAGAGCCAGAACAGGTACGATGGGCCGAATAGCCTCCTTCTGTGCTGTTTGATTCTGATTCTACCAAATATGGTACTTTTCTCTCTCCGTTATGGAGCCTATAATTTCTACCTTAAAATTTAGTATTATTTAAAAACACGGAAATTAAAAACACAATGTGAAACGGATCCGTCCTAACTCGTGTTCTAAATTATAGACTACAGAAATAAAATAATAACTAGTATTTCAAACACAAAAGCAATTTTTTCCACCCAAGCTCGGCCCACTCCTCTGAGGATCGTCTTGGTTAGGTCTGAATTCCGACCATCCACCTCTCTGACTCTCCTGTGTAAAACAGCTAAGTTTTACCCTGAGGATCTCAATGTCACTTGGTATAAAGACAACGAAGAAATTGTAACCGGGATCAATACTACTAAACAGCGAAGCAAGTTGGGACTGTATGAGGCTTCCAGCTCTTTAATGGATACGGCGCCTGTCCGGCAGTGGAACTATTCACAGCTGCCGAGTGTCTCATGTCTCTCTTCAGACTCCAGCCAGCGTGAATTAAAACTTTGAAGGTACTGTCAATATATTTTTCAGACACGTTGGCTCGATCACAGTTTTTCCCAATACAAAGACAAGTTTGTGAACACTTCTGTGAACATTTGATGCTACTGCACTTGTTAATTACATTGAGGATCTGTATGTCAGATTGTTGGCATTTTATTTAATTATTTTTTGAAAGATATCTGCATTTATGTTAAATGACCTTTACATGATTAGTTCTGATCCCGCGTATCCCCGGGTTTTCTTGCTAGCTTAATTGACACTATTGCCCGTCGGCCTTACATTTCCGTTACTCCGTGTTTGCTAGTGCTGCTAACGACTCTGTCCTCTTTTTGGTGCCTCGATATTTAGGGGGTATATTGGTCATAGCGGTGCTGATAGCCTTCGTTGGGAATTATTTTAAACTGAGGTAATGTCAAACGTGAGATATACATTTATTACCAGAGCGCAATGTCGCTTTACACATCAAATCTTTGTGGTAAATAAGGCAATAACGTCGCGTTAACTGATAGGAGATGAAAATGAATTTTCTTTGAAGGTGGACATTTATATCACAATTTACACATTGGAAGTAATGAGGTGTCTATCCAAGGTCAATAGTTGGCGCAGAATTCTGTCAACTATATGTCCAGACCAACAGTACCCCACAAACGTCAAAGATCTCCTCTGGTTCCTGTGTGTTGCAAAAATATGTGGAGGATTTCCATGTTCTAGGGAAATAGTAGAAATGTTTTAAGAGAAGCTGTTTAGGATTTCACTAGAAATAGTAACCGGAGGAAATCTCTCCCCCCCCCCCCCCGCCCCACCCCGGTTATTAAACAGGAATCCAAATTCAACCTCCTCGTTATCGGACTAATTATTTGTGTCAGGACAATTATTTTAAAGGAGGAAGAATTGCGCTGATGCATTTTAAGGAGTGTTTGTGATTTGGCTGCAAGTAGCCAGAGCGGGTTCCTCCAATCGCATTGTGATTTACCAGGTCTGCTCAGTTATGAAGCTGCTTTTCTTGATTCAGTGCATATTGAGCAACTCAATACAATATCCAGAACCAGAGTTTACATTTAGGCGCGGTTGCAGAGAAAATGTGTCAGCAAGGAGCAATATAATCAATCTACCAGATGTTTGTTTATTGGTAAACTGAAAGTAGATTACGTTTGTTCCAATAGTTGGATTGGAGTCTGATTTAAACATGTTTACAGTGATCACAGTGCTATAAACTGGGAGTAATCTGATAAACTCGTTAAAGTTTGAAACACATACGTTACCCAATCTGTTCCTGGTTAAAAATAATCAATAACCAATGGGCCAATCGCCAAATGCTGTGTGTACGGACCGGGAAGATCGCAGGTTCCATCCCAGGACTATGCTGAACTAGCTGATTTCTGCTATGGGGCAGTAGGGTCTCATTAGATTGTTCTTGGGCTCGAGAGATAGTTGATGGGGGTGATAGGGAATTCAGCCAGGTTAAACTGATCCATATCCAATTATTTATTCGGAAAGACTTGACGTGTGAAGTTCAGGTGAATGCGGGATACTTGGCTGTGATGTCCCCCTCCCTTGAGTCCGAAAACCTGCTGTCACTTAGGGGTATAGATTCATTTTGGACAGTGGCGTAAAATGGCAGCCCCTTTTACGCTCCGTCCGATTTAAATTTTCACTGAAGTCAATGGAAAAGAAAATCAGGCAGAATCCGAAAAGAATTGGGTCTGGCCAGTTTTGCACTATCGCCCGAGCTGAATTTATACCCCTTACTGTCTAGACTCAACCTTAAAAGTTGGTCACTTGGGATTCATACTAGAGGGTGTATTGCCAACATTGAAACAGGAGTCAGCACATTTGGGAGAGGACGGGTAACATTGGAAAGGAAGATGTATGTGTGTGGGGGAGGGGGGTATTAATCGATCAAAGTAATCAGTACTTGAATCCACTGCCAATATGAAGTGTTGTGTTTCTTTACCAGGTCATGCAAGAAATAACTGAATGGAACCTGACCTACTGTGCTGAAAATTTCAGTCTCCAAGGAAATTGTAAGACTGGTATACTGTACAGAGTATGACTCTCAAGCCTCAATGTGTGTGTCATGGGGGTAGATTTTGACTTTGTGCAGATATTGTAAAACGGGTGTTTTACATCTCTCTTGATTTTATTTCCATTGAAGTCAATCAGAGAGAGAGAGAGAGATGTAAAATGAGCTGCCGATTTGCTGTCACCCGTTTTATGCTATCACACAAAGTCAAAATCTACCCCATTTTTCAGGTACCACCTGATATCTAGATTCAATAGTTATACTGTTACCCTCCACAAGCTGTATTACAAGTATTACTAATTTGATTTTTTTCTATACATGTTTTTTTTTTGCAAAAGTTGGTAGCCGAACTTCTGGTTAAAATCACAGAAATAAATATTCGATAATGATGACCAGTGATTGAATTAATAAAAGCAGAGGATATTGGGATAGATCTTGACTTTGTACAATAGTGTAAAACGGGTGATAGGGAGTTGGCGCCCGTTTCACATCTCCCCATTTCTATTTCCCTTGAAGTCAGTGGAAATAAAAATAGGGGGAGATGTAAAACGGGCCGCCGACTACCTATCACCCGTTACAGACTCTCGTACAAAGTCAAGATCTATCCCCTGTTCTCCTTAGAAGAAAACGTTCCAATGTGTGTTTAATAGGAATAAACTTGGACGTGTTTGAATTTTCTTTTAACTTCCATGGATACATTTGGGGAGGTAGGATAACTGTTATTGTGTTTAAATTAGTACGTGTTATATACAAAGTATTGAGAGTATTACTTCCACTACAAAGCACATGGGGGTAGATTTTCAACTTGCCACCCAGGCGTAAAACTGGCGTTTTGAATCGGTCATTGTTATAGGAACCGCCAGATTTTCAATTCCATCTTATGCACCAGCTCAGTAAGTTGAAAATCTAACCCATCCTGCTGTGTAATGCCAGCCTTTTATTGGAATTTGTTATTTCTGTTTGTACTTTCATGGAGTTTATTCAATAAAAGATTTTCAGTGCAATGTCTCTTAAGACAAAGTGATTATTTAAATTATTTCCTTGGCATAAATGGTAAGAATATAGGAAATGAGAATTTAAATAAGAATTTAAAAAATATTGCAGTCTTCAGAGTCCATAGGGGTCATTTTAACAGTGGGCGACGGTGTAAAACGGGCGATATAGAATTAGCCGCCTGTTATTATACACCACGGCCGATTTTCCTTTCCACTGAAGTCATTGAAAATCGGGCTTGGCGTATAACGGACGGCCAAATCGATATCGTCCAAAGTTAAAATTACCCTCATGTTTCCCTTACTTTGATGTTTTGTTAGTATTTCCTCCATGGGCTCCTACCAGGCTAGAGTTAATTATAGACATGACACTGTGGGGATCTAATCAGTGACTCGCCTCTGAGAACCTGTTCAATGATCCTCCTTGGGAAACCCAATCAATGAGTTTATTTTGGAGGCCTGACTAGTGATCCCCCGCATCCCATCAGTGGCTCTCCTCTAAGGACCGAATCAATGACTCTTCCTTTGGAGACCTGATCAATGATTTCCCTCAGAACCTTATCAAAAACCCTTCTCCGGGGATCTGATCAATGGCCTTCCTTTTCCAAAGAGTGTTGAATTTATCCTACTGGTCCACCTCATCCGGACAGCTGTACCAGTGCCCATAGATATATGTTAAATACTGGGGTGTGGAGCAGCAACCTCCCCACCTTCCCATTCCAGAGTGCAATCTGCATACTGAGGAGATCAGCAGAGAGTTGCTCTACAATCCAAGCTGTGCCCAGTACACCACTCTCACCAAAATGAATGCAATGGATTCTAATCAATTGTCTGATGATGTTGCCCAAAACACTTTCATTCTTCAATAAATCTAAAGCTGTTTGGCATCAACAATGCACTGTCTGAACTGGATGTGAAATCCAATACAGTTGAAGACCTCCCCGGTGAAGAAGACTAATGTCCAGATTTTACACTGTAGCCTATGCAACGCAACCAATGCCGCCATTGGATAGTAATGAAGTTAAGTTCATTGGGTGGAATTTCTGCAGGGGATTCTCCCAATTTCCTGCCATAATTTTGGTAAAAGATTGACGGAAACCCCTGAGAGAAAGCTAAATGGCCATTTACAGCATTTCTCCAGAGTTTCGGAGATCTTCCACCGGAGTTAGGGCTGACCATCAGACAAGAAAATTCAAACCCTAGCAGCTCAATGGTGTAATCTGCAGCACTGTTAATCAGTTCCACAGATGTACAGTCAGTAATTCTGGCAGGGAAGGGGTCTACCGATCCTCCACATAGATTCTGTGGGATATTGGTGAAATTCGGAGAAACAAGATCCAATTTTCACTTGGGAAAATCAGCATAAATGGGGTGATATGAGTCTAAAAATGGGTTCTGTAGCCTTACATAGGACATAGGAACATAGACACAGGAGTAGGCCATTCAGCCTCTTGAGTCTGCTTCACCATTCAATTAGATCATGGCTGTTCTGCATCTCAACTACATTTACTTGCCTTAGCACTATAGCCCTTGATTCCGTTACCTAACAAAAATCTATCTATCTCAGTCTTGAAAGCTCCAATTGTCCCAGCATCTACAGACTTTCGGGGAGAGGGTTCTAGATTTCTACAACCCTTTGGGTGAAAACGTGCTTCCTGATTTCACTCCTGTATGACCTGACTCTAATTTTTAAATTATGTCTCTTTGTTCTGAATTTCCCATCAGAGGAAATAGTTTCCCTGTATCTACCCTACTGAATTCATTTAACTGCTGGAAGGAGCAGGAGTGCTCCTCCTGGCTTCACAGAAATACAGGCCTTTGCCAGCCTGGCTTCACCCCGCCTCAGCATTGTGACCCACCACTCCCCCACCCCTGCGCTCCGAGCACCTACCTGTGGATCTCCGCCAGTGTCCAAGCTGGCTGACATTCCTCAGGCTGAAGATCGGTGAGCTACATCAGGACAACTGTTGGCATTTGCAACTCACCTGCCAGATTCACCTGAGGCTGAGGCCTCAAAATCGTGGCCAAAAACTGTTTTCTACTGCTACTGTTGGATCCATATAAATGGGCAGGGCGTATTGACAAGGGTTACAGAGGCTGTAAACTCAGCCCAATGATCAAAAATGTACTGGGCGAATTATTTCCTGGCAGAGATTTTTTTGCCAATGGAATTATAGTAAATAGTCTAACTTAGATCTGATATAAAGGGACCAGTTCTGGGGCAGGAGGGACCTGTTCAAGATGTCCTCATGGGGTGGTTAACTAGTGCTGTGGTGGGGGGGGGGGGATTTAACTAAATGTAGAAATCTGGACCCCTCACCCCAAAAGTCTGTAGATGCTGGGACAATTGGAGCTTTCGAGACTGAGATCAATAGATTTTTGTTGGGTAAGAATATCAAGGGCTACAGTGCTAAGGTAGGTAAATGAAGTTGAGATGCAGAACAGCCATGATTTAATTGAATGGTAGAGCAGGATCGAGAGGTTGAATGGCCTACTCCTGTGTCTATGTTCCTATCGTAAGGCTACAGAACCCATTTTTAGTCTCATATCACCCTACTTATGCCAATTTTCCTAAGTGAAAATTGGATCTTGTTTCTCTGAATTTCACCAATCTCCATTATTATAGGTATATTATAGGCCACCAAATAGTGGGAAAGAGATAAAGGAGCAAACTTGCAAGCAAATTACAGAAAGATGCAAGAGTAGTGATAATGGAGGACATAAATTATCCCAATTTAGACTGGGATAGTAACAGTGTAAAGGGCAAAGAGGGGGAGGAATTCCTGAAATGTGTACAAACGAACTTTCTTGATCAGTATGTTTCCAGCCCAACGAGGAAAGGAGCAGTGCTGGATCTAGTTCTGGGGAACGAAGTGGGGCAAGTGGAGCATGTTTCAGTGGGGCAGCATGTTGGGGAAGTTATTTTAATATTACATCGAAACTACAGCACAGAAAGTGGCCATTCAGCCCAACTGGTCTATGCCAGCGTTTATGCTCCACACCAGCCTCCTCTCTCCCTACTTCATCTAACCCTATCAGTACATCCTTCTATTCCTTTTTCCCTCATGTGTTTATCTAGTTTCCCCTTAAATGCATCAATGCTATTTGCCTCAACTGCTCCTTGTGGTAGCGCGTTCCACATTCTTACCACTCTTTAGTTAAAGAAGTTTCTCCTGAATTCCCTATTGGATTTATTAGTGACTATCTTAGATTGATGACCACTAGTTTTGGACTCCCAACAAGTGGAAATATTTTCTCTACATCTACCCCATCAAACCTTATCATTATCTTAAAGACCTCTATCAGGTCACCCCTCAGCCTTCTCTTTTCTCGAGAGAAAAGCCCCAGCCTGTTCAGCCTTTCCCGATAAGGATATCCTCTCAGTCTTTGTAAATCTTCTTTGCACTCTCTCCAATGCTTCTATGTCCTTTCTATAATATGGAGACCAGCACTGTGCACAGTACTCCAAATGTGGTCTAACCAAGGTTCTATACAAGTTTAACATAACTTCTCTGCTTTTCAATTCTATCCTCCTAGGAATGAACCCCAGTGCTTTTTATGGTCTTAATAACCTGCATTGTTACTTTTAGTGATTTGTGTATCTGTACCCCTAGATCCCTTTGCTCCTCTATCCTGTTATTATTCAAGCAGTATGTGGCCTCCTTATTCTTCCTACCAAAATGCACCACCTCACACTTATCTATATTGAAATTCATTTGCCAATTACACGCCAATGCTGCAAGTTTGTTAATGTCGTCTTGCATTTTGACAAATTCTTCCTTTATATTACCTACACCCCCCAATTTGGTGTCGTCTGCAAATTTTGACATTGTACTTCCAATTATTGTACCATCAGGTTTAGTATAATTTGGAAAAGAACAAGAAACAATCAAGCATAAAAATACTTAACTGAACGAGGGCTAATTTCATTGAGTTAAAAAGGGAGCTGGCCCAGGTTAACTGGAATCAGAAATTGAGAGGCAAAACAATAATTGAACAATGGGAGGCCTCCAAGGAGGAGATGGGTCAGGTACAGAGTAGACACATTCCCACGAGGAGCAACGATAGGGCATCCAAAGCTCGAGTTCCCTGGATAACTAAATGAGATGGCTTCTGAACTGCCTGTTCTCCAGAGAGCTCCATTGCTGTACAACTCTATTCTTGAGCATTCGTTGCCATCCTTTGCCCTTTCTTCCCCATCTCCCCTCTTCCACTGTTTAAATTCCACTGCCTCTACTAGTAGGTACATTTTAGCCCTAACTGCAAGTTCAAGCTGCAAGTTTAAAGTTACCTGGGCCCACTGCCCATCCCCCAACCATGCCTGCTCTTTGTTTTCATCAGTGAGCACTGGATCTTTGTTCAAACTTTGCTTCCAAATTCCTGGACTTCTCTGCCATCAAAACTACACTACTCCACTGGACTACACTGCAAGACTCAGCTGCTGTGCCTCTGATCTGCTATTCAGTTGCTTAATTTTTAAGGTAACTTTGTCTAGCCTACCGCTGCTATTACCTGCTGAGCTTATGACTGTCCTATTGGTCGTTCAACTTTATTTTGCTATAGTATGGTTCCTGGCCAGGAATTCACTCTCCTGGGCTGCAGTCCATTTCTCCACCGCTTCTGGATCTTATAGTGACCTCCACTTCACCACCATTTTTCTACCCCGCGATCAATTCTGCCACTTCCTGGCTCTTCATTCCCATGGAAATACCTCCAGCAGTGCATCCTCCAATACTCTACCCTTCAAATCGCTTCTGGACTCACTCCCCCTCCACAGCTGTCTCCGAACTGGGACTTCACTTCGATGCTCCAAGCTGACTCCACCCAATCTATGTCAACTTTATCCCACCATGGGACCTCTGACTTTAACTTTGGACTCTCTCCTATTGCCTCCTCTCCATTCCCTGATTATTACTAGGACATATTTATCCCAATCTTGCTTGGTAATGACACCTATGTAACTTGAGCTTCCCTGTGTCCATTCATGAGTGCATTATGGCTGCCACTCCGGACCCGAGCCCATCGCTTCTATTTCCCCTTTTATCACCTTTTTTCTTATTTTCTCTTTACCCCTCCTAGGCCCCTCTCTCCTCTCATCACGTCTCCTTTCATTTCTGCCCTCTCGGGTACTCTGCCCTCCCAAATCCCTACCTCAACACTTCCTACTCTCCACTGTCCTAGGCTTGACTCCCCCTTAGATAAGCCTACAGTTTCCCACTGTGCCTCTCCTGGCATCCTCTGAAGGGCCCATTGAGGCACTTGTTGCTTACGAGCAGCAACCCCAACTGCCCCATCCTACTCGTCACCAACTTTCCTGCCCAGCACGCCCGCTGGGGGCTAATCTTGCCAATCTCCTTTCCGTCCCACTCACTCCTCCCAGCGCTGACCCTGTGGACTCTGCCAGCTGATCACCTCCCATTTACGCATCTCCCTCAAGAATGTCCATTAACTTGTGAACAAGGCCCCTGCCATCCAAGAGCTTATTGTGCAAGGCATTGATATCATGGCCTTGACGGAAACCTGGCAGATGGGTGATGACACCTGCCCCCTTAATGAAGCCTCCACACCTAGCTATACCTTCCATCACTTGCCCCGTCCAAACCGTCTTAGTGGCGATATGGCCCTTATCACCAAATCGCACCTTGGTCTGTCCCCCTACTCCTCTGGCACCAACTCCTCCTTTGAGCATCTCACCTTGTTCCACCCCTCTCACCTCTCCTTTAAAATCCTCGTTCTCTAATGCCCACCCTCAGCCTCTGCACCAAGTGACTTCTCATCCTCGGTGATTTCAACCTCCATTTCAACTCATCATGACCTCTCTCCTCTCTCCTCTGAGTTCAGTGCCCTCTTACCCTCCCTTAATCTCTCCCTCCATACAACTCCGCTACTCATATTCACGGCCACCCCCTCGACCTTGTTATCTCATGTGGCCTCTCGACTCCCATCATGTCAATCACGGATAAGGCCATCTCCGATCGCTTCCTTGTAATCCTCTCCACCCACAACTCCCTTCCCCCTCTCAACCCCATTTCCTACTGTGTTCGCCCCTGGAAAAAACTCTCCTCCAAGTCACTTACGATTTTCAAATTCAAAACTATCGAGCCTTTGGCCCTCCATTCACCACAACATTTCTGCAGCTACCGATCTACTCAGTCACACTCTCACCTCCACCTTTAATGCCCTTGTCACCATTAAAACCATTACTCTCTCTCTCACCCTGGTCATTCTCCCTGGTATGACCCTCATCTCCACTCCCTTAAGTCCAAGGGATGCAGACTTGAACATTTATGGTGGACAACTGGTTTATCCATTCATCGCCAGATCTGGCTGGACCACATAAAGCACCATTGAATTCTGCTCTCCTCTGCCAAAACTGCTCACTGTTCCAGGATCATCCTGGAATGCAAAGATAACCCCCGGCTTCTCTTCTCCACTACAAACCGTCTTCTTAAACCCCTCTCCCCTGCCTCCTCCACCATCACCTCCAACAACAAGTGTGAGGAGCTCGTGGTCTTCTTTGTCACTAATATTGAGACCATTCATTCAGCTGCCTCTGCCGCTTCCCTCCCTTCCCCTTGCCCACCAAGCCAAACTTCCCCTATGGTTCTCCCCTGCCCTAGCCCTGAACTTGCATCTTTCTCCAGTTTCTCTCCTATCTCCCCTCTTGCGTTCTCCGAGCTCATTTTAACCATGAGACCCACCTCCTGCTCCCTCGATCCTATTCCCACCAAACTGCTGACCATTTAATTTCCCTTCCTGGCTCCCATTTTAGTTGATATTGTTAATGGTTCCCTCTCCTCAGGTACTGTCCCCCTCCCCATCAAATCTGCCATCATCACTCCCCTCCTCAAAATACCCACCCTTGACCCCACTATCTTTGTAAACAACTGCCCCATCTCCAACCTCCCTTTCCTCTCCAAAGTCCTTGAACGTGTTGTCACCTCCCAAATCCGTGCCCATCTTTCCCTAAATACAATGTTTGAATCCCTTCAATCAGGTTTCTGCCCCTGTCACAGTACTGAAATGACCCTTATCAAAGTCACAAATGACATCCTATGGTAAACTATCCTCTCTCATCTTTCTCAACCTGTCTGCAGCCTTTGACATGGTTAACCTCACCATCCTCCTCCAACGCCTCTCCTCACTCGTCCAGGTCAGAGGGATTGTGCTCGCCTGGTTCCATTCTTATCTATCCAGTCGTAGCCAGAGAATCACCTGCAATGGCTTCTGTTCCCACTCCCGCACTGTTATCTCTATCCTTGACCCCTCCTATTTCTCATCTACGTGCTGCGCCTCAACGACATCATCCGAAAACACAATGTCAGGTTCAACATTTAGGCTGATGACACCCAGGTCTACCTCACCACCGCCTCCCTCAATCCCTCCACTGTCTCTGATTTGTCACACTGCTTGTCCAACATCCAGTACTGAATGAGCAAAAGTTTCCTCCAACTAAATATTGGGAAGATCAAAGCCATTGTCTTCGGTCCCCACTACAAACTCCGTTCCCTAGCCACCGACTCCATCCTACTCCCTGGCCACTGTCTGATGTTGAACCAGACCGTTCGCAACCTTGGCATCCTATTTGACCCTGAGATGAACTTCCGACCACGTATCTGTTCCATCACCAAGACGCCTACTTCCACCTCTGTAATATCGTCCGTCTCTGCCCCTGCCTCAGCTTATCTGCTGCTGAAACCCTCATCCATGCCTTTGTTACCTCTAGACTTGACAATTTGAGTGCTCTCCTGGCTGGCCTCCCATCTTCCACCCTCCATAAACTTGAGCTCATCCAAAACTCTGCTGCCTGTATCCTAACTCGCACCAAGTCCCGTTCATCCTTCACTCCTGTGCTCGCTGACCTACATTGACTCCTGGTCCGGGAACGCCTTGATTTTAAAAATCTCATCCTTGTTTTCAAATCCCTCCATGGCCTTGGCCCTCCCTAACTCTGTAACCTCCTCCAGCCCTACAACCCTCCGAGATCTCTGCACTCCTCCAATTCTTGCCACTTGCGCATCCCCAATTTTAATCGCTCCATCATTGGCGGCCGTGCCTTCAGCTGCCTAGGCCCTAAGCTCTGGAATTCCCTCCCTAAACCTCTCCACCTCTCTACCTCTCTATCCTCCTTTAAGACACTCCTTAAAACCTACTTCTTTGACCTGTCCTAATATTTCCTTATGTGGCTCGGTGTCAAATTTTGTTGATAACGTTCCTGTGAAGCGAGTTGGAATGTTTTACTACAATAAATGCGCTATATAAATGCAAGTTGTTACAAAGATATAAAGATTATATAGATGTTCACCAGGGGTTGGTATTAGGATTATTTCTCTTTTTGATATATATTAATGGGTATACAGGGTACAATTTCAAAGTTTGCAAATGACACAAAACTAGGCAATATAGTAAATGATGAGGAGGATAGTAACAGACATCAGGGGGACATAGACAGACTGGTGAAATGGGCAGACACAAGGCAGATGAAATTTAACGCATATAAGTGTGAAGTGAGATATTTTGGTAGGAAGAATGAGGAAAGGCAATATAAACTAAGTGGTACAATTTTGAAGGGGGTGCAGGAGCAGAGAGACCTGTGGGTGCCCATAGACAAATCTTTGAAGGTGGCAGGACAAGTTGAGAAAGCTGTTAAAAAAGTATTTGGGATCCTTGACTTTATAAATAGAGGCATAGAGTACAAAAGCAAGGAAGTTATGCTGAACCTTTATAAAACTTTGGTTAGGCCTCAGCTGGAGGACTGTGTTCAATTCTGGGCACCGCACTTTAGGAAGGATGTCAAGGCCTTAGAGAGGGTGAAGAAGAGATTGATTAGAACAATACCTGGGATTAGGAACTACAGTTATGTGGAGAGACTGGAGAAGATGGAGTTCTGCTCTCCCCTTAGAGCAGAGGAAGGAAGAGATGATTTGATAGAGGTGTTCAAAATCATGACAGCTTTGATAGAGTAAATAAGGAGAAACTGTTTCCAGTGGCAGAAGGGTCGATAACCAGAGGACACAGATTTAAGGTGATTGACAAAAGAACCAGAAGCAACATGAGGAAAAACAGTTTTATACACGAGTTGTTGTGATCTGGAATGCACTGCCTGAAAGGGTAGTGGAGGCAGATTTAATAGTAAGATTCAAAAAGAAATTGGATAAATACTTGAAGGGAAAACATTTACAAGGCTATGGAGAAAGAGCAGGGTGGTGGGACTAATTGGATAGCTCTATCAAAGAGCTTGCACAGGCACGATGGGCCGAATGGCCTCCTTCTATGCTGTATCATTATATGATTCTATGATAAAAGTGCAGGAAAATAAAGCTTTGTACCCATTTGAACTTAATAGTTCTTGTTTAATTTTAAAAGTATACAGCTCTTTTCTTCCCAGTAGATATATAAAAATTAATGTTATGCAAACTTCAGAAGAAGAGTGATATAAATTAGGAAATAAAAAATAAGAACATTTATAAATGTCATGGGCTTTGACTTTAGAATGGTTATTTTGCAGTAGATTCCCTTGCAGTAATCCATAAGAAGAGCAATTTTGTTAAATAAAAAGCAAAAAACTGAAAATGCTGAAAATCTGAAGACAAAACTGAGGAATCTGAAGTACAACTTCAAAATTTGGGGGGTGTAGTTAATACAAAGGAAGAATGCGTCAAAATACAACACGATATTAATACACTTGCAGAATGGGCATGTAATTGGCAATTCAATTTCAATATAGGTAAGTGTGAGATGGTCCATTTTGCTATTAAGTATTCGAAGGCCACATACTGCTTGGATAATAAGCATCTAAACGGGATAGAGGAGCAAAGGGATCTAGGGGCACAGATACACAAACCATTAAAAGTAGCGACACAGGTTAATAAGGCCATAAAAAAAAAAAACAAAGCATTGGGGTTCATTTCTAGGGGATAGAATTGAAAAGCAGAGAAGTAATGTTAAACTTGTATAGAACCTTGGTTAGTCCATACTTGGAGTTTTGTGCACAGTTCTGGACTCCATATTATAGAAAGGATATCGAGGCACTGGTGAAGTTGCAAAAAAGATCCACAAAGATGATAGCAGAACTGAAAGGATATACTTATCAGGAAAGGCTGAACAGGCTGGGGCTCTATTCTCTGGAAAAGAAAGGTTGAGGGGCGAACTGATAGAGGTCTTTAAGGTAATGATAGTGTTTGATAGGGTAGACGTAGAGAAAATGTTTCCACTTGTGGGGGAGTCCAAAACTAGAGGCCATAAATATAAGATAGTCATTAATAAATCCAATAGGGAATTCAGGAGAAACTTCTTTACCCAGAGAGTGGTAAGAATGTGGAATGCACTACCACATGGAATATCTGAGGTGAATGGTAGAGATGCATTTAAGGGGACGCTAGATAAGCACATGAGGGAGAAAGGAATAGAAGGATATGTTGATAGGATGAGATGAAGAGGGGTGGGAGGAGCCTTGTGTGAAGCATAAATGCCCACATTGACCATTTGGGCCAAATGGCCTGTTTCTGTGCTGTAGACTCTATGGGCTATAAATTGGGCCGTGGAGCGCCCATTGTATAGGTGCTGCGCGGCCTCCTAAGGGCCCAAAATGGCATCCAGAATGCGCATGCATGCTTCTAGCGTGATGTACGCCAGACGCCATCTTGGTAAAGGCATTTGCACGTGCACAGATAACAATGCCAGCAGCATGTAAAGTAAGGAGAGTATGCATTAGATCTGTGTGCAATGCTGATTTAAAGGGACAAATGCAATTCTGGAACTCAATGCTCCAGCCAACACACTGTCTTAACCTTGCTGAGCTGAACAGGTTGTAAACAGCATGGAGGACCCCACCACCAGCGCTATTTAAAGGGATCAAGCAGGATTTACAGGTTAGTTGCTGGATTATTGCTGCTAGCTGCTGATTCATTTGTACCTTTTTTGGAGGTCTCCTATACTTGAATACTAGGACTAGGGGACATAGCCTAAAAATTAGAACCTGGACATGCAGGAGTGAAGTTAGGAAACACTGCTACACGCAAAGGGTGGTAGAAGTTTGGAACCCTCTTCTGCAAACGACAGTTGATGTTAGCTCAATTGTTGAATCTGAGATTGATAGATTTTTGTTAACCAAAGATATTAAGAGATATGGAGCTGAGGCGCATGTATGGAGCTAGGTCACAGATCAACCATGATCTCATTGAATGGTGGAACAGGCTCGAGGGTGCTAAATGGCCTACTCCTGTTCCTATCATCTTATGTTCCTATAATAAAGTTTCAATACTCTACAGGGAGTGGGCTGGCTAGCTGATAGGCAGCTGATGGGCACGGAATGCTGTCATCCTGAGAGAGGACAGCAGGTTCATGTTCCATGGAGCCACTGCCACTTACTGCCTCCTGTTATGCGCCACCTTCTCCTGACAGAAAGTGGGACCTGTGTCGGTGAGTGTCTTGTAGGATGTTTGGGTGATATGCCTGTCATGGTTGAATAGCTGTCTGTGTCTGTGATCTGTGAGTTGTGGGTGTGCTGCTTGCAACAGTGGTAATATGTGAGGGTAAGAGGAAGCATCTGTTTGGAAGAGTTGAGTACTGATTGAAAGAGTTTGTTGGTAGGTGGGTGATGGGGGGGTAAGGTGTGTGGAGCAGTGGATGCGGCTAGTGGTGCAGTTGGTAGGAGATGCCAGTTGACAGTTGACCTCACACACCTTGATCACTGAACTATGTTCAGGGTGCTATGTGCCTGGCATTGACTTGGTCCCATACTGTCTCCACTGCCTCTTGAGCATATGTCTGGAGGGCCTCTTGTCCCCTTGCGGATATAAGATGTCCCTCCTTCTGTCCACCTCTTGCACCAAGGCCTCTAGTGCATCAACTGAGAAGCTTGGAGCACGTTCTCTCACAAGCCTGGTACCAACTCAGATTGGCAGTTTGGTGAGGTCTGGCGTGCAGATTGGAGGATGTGGGATTTTTTGGTGCACAACCTTTATTCACATACCAACAGTTTGTAAACATAGGGATGGGACCTGCATCTGTGTTTTATGTGCGCAGTGTCTGATTTCTGTTCAGACTCCGCACGGACTCGTTTCTTATATTTTGCAAATAAGAGGTGCAGGCTGCCTTTAAGAGCTGCAGGCTGCCTTTACGAGGTGCAGGCTGCCTTTACGAGGTGCTAGCCACTCGCGCGATATCGGGGCCCCCCCTGCTGGTGAGCAGCCACTCAACAGTGCAGCTAGGCCTGGCTGCTTGCAGATAACGAATGTTACGTGCTGCCTGCATCTCAACGATTGGGCGCAGGTGAATCGCGCATCATGTCCCCTGTGCCCAGTTTCGGGGGTTATCCAATTTAACCCCCTATGTAATTCTATGTAATATAAAACAGAACATGCTGGAAATTCTCAGTGGTCAGTCAACATCTGTCAAGAGAACAGACAAGTTAATGGTTCAGCATAGCCCTTCATCAGAACTGGAAAAATAAAGATAAACAGTATTTCAAAAAGGAAGACAAGAATAAAAACTTACATTAATATAGCGCATTTAAAGTAGAAACATTTCCCAAAGTGCTTTATAAAGGCCAAACCAAAAAGATAAATACACCCAGCCAAAGAAAACGGTATTAGGAAGGAGGAACCACAAGGTTGATCAAAGGTCAGTTTTCAGGATGGTCTTAATGGAAGAGAGAGAATGCAGAGGCAGAGGGGCTTAGAAAGATAATTTCAGTACATGGAGTTTAAGCAATGGTGGGCATAGGGAGGGGTAATGCCACACATAGGGGAATGGAGTGATGGGGGTGCTGTTGGCTGGCTGGGTTACTGAGAGAGGGAACAGCAAGGCTATGAAGGAATTTATACGAGGATGAGAATTTTAAATTTGAGGCACTGAGGGGCCAGAAGCCATTGTAGGTCAGCGAGGACAGGGGTGATGGGTGAGCAAGACAGGATATAGGCAGCAGAGTTTTGGATGAGCTGAAGTTTATGGAGGGTGGAGGATGGGGGGGGTGTAGCTAGGAGAGCATTGGTGTAATTAGGGTATATCTTGACTATGTGTGATAGTGTAAAATGGACGATAGCAAGTTGGCCGCCTGTTTCACATTTCAGCTGGTTTTTATTTCCTATTAAATTACCCCATTGAGTTTGGAGTTGATCAAGGCATGGAAAAGTGTTCCAGGTGGAGGGGGCTGAGGTAAGTGCAGAGGTGGGTAATGCTGCAGAGGTGCAAGTAGGCAGTCTTTATAATGAAGAGGATATGGGGTCACTATCTTTTGTGAATTGGGTTAGTGCCTTATCGGTGCTGTGGTGGGGTGGAAACCTGATTGGACAGGTTCAAGCAGGGAGTTGCAGGCAAGGTGGGCATCAAACAAAGGGAAGAATGGGGGGAAGAACAGATATATGTGTGAGAGGAAGCAGAATGATCTCTTGTTTTTCATTTAAGCACTTTACAGATCATTCTATCTACTGCCATGAGTGTGTTTGTGTGTGTGTGTGTGTGTATTTATATGTGTGTGTTTGCCTCCCCTTTCTATTTGTTCTGCTCCTTTTTAAATGCTTCCCATCTGTCATTTATTCCGTTCTGGTGAAGGGTTAGATCTGAAACTCGCCTGTCCTCTCCACAGAGGCATTTATTTTAGCTTTCTGTTTGAAATACGTTATTGCCTAAGTGTGAACTTTTGCAACTTTTCTATAAAAACAGGTCTCATCTTGTAGCTGATTTCTTCATTTAGCTAATGATTTACCACAAGTGCACTCTTAGCTCGAGCTAATGAGAAATTACAATCACTGGAGGGTTAGAACTGCACGGCGATTCTGCTGGTGACATAATGGAAACTCGCTGTGGTTAAAGGTTGAGTCCGTCTCAGGACAGGCGAGCTGCACACTGCTTGCTTTATCGTGCTTAACGTTCAAAACAAATACAAGTATAATTTAAACAATTTATTTGAAACCCCTCATCTCTCAACCAAACGTTTCTAAAGTTGTTCTGCAAGGTCTGTAGTTTGTGATTCCGCGGCGTGCTGATTCTGAAAACAGAAATGCGAGGCAATTATCTCGATGTCAGCTAAATGTCAATGTTACATATGTTAACGTTAGAGATGTAGCTATACAGCAGTGATAACTGGGGACTTCATAATATGGACTGGGATAACAATAATAGTATAAGGGGCACAGAGGGGGACGAATTATTTAAATGTGTTGAGGATAACTTTCTTGACCAGTATGTTTCTGGCCCAATGAGGAAGGAGGCATTGCTGGACTTGATTGTAGGGAATGAGATGGGCCAAGTGGAACAATTGTCAGTGGGGGACCATTTAGGGAGCAGCGATCATAGTATCATGAGGTTTAGAATAGCAATGGAAAAGGACATTGACCACTCTAAAGTAAAAATATTCAATTGGAGAAGGGCCAATTTCACTGGATGAGAACAGATCTGACCCGGGTAAATTGGAATCAAAGATTGGCAGGCAAAACTGTAATTGAACAGTGGGTGACCTTTAAGGAAGAGATGGTTCGGATACAGTCTAGGCACATTCCCACGAGGCAGAAAGATAGGGCAACTAAAGCCAGAGCTCCCTGGATGACAAAAGAGGTAGTGAGTAAGATAAAATGGAAAAAAGGGGCATATGACAGATGTCAGGTTGATAACATGAGTGAGAACCAGGCAAAATATAGAAAGTTCAGAAGGGAAGTGAAAAAGGGAAATAAGAGGGGCAAAGAGAGAGTATGAGAATAGACTGGCGGCCAACAACAAGGGGAATCCAAAAGTCTTCTATAGGCATGTAAACAGTAAAAGGGTAGTAAGAGGAGGGGTGGGGCCGATTAGGGACCAAAAAGAGATCTACTCATGGAGGCAGAGGGCATGGCTGAGGTACTAAATGAGTACTTTGCATCTGTCTTTACCAAGGAAGAAGATGCTGCCAGAGTCTCAATAAAGGAAGATATTATTGAGATACTGGATGGGCTCAAAATTGATAAAGAAGAGATACATGAAAGGCTGACTGTGCTTAAAGGCGATAAGTCACCCGGTCCGGATGGGATGCATCCTAGGTTGCTGAGGGAAGTAAGGGTGGAAATTGCAGAAGTATTGGCCATAATCTTCCAAACATCCATAGATACAGGGGTGGTGCCAGAGGACTGGAAAATTGCAAATGTTACACCCTTGTTCTAAAAAGGGTGTAAGGATAAACCCAGCAACTATAGGCCAGTCAATTTAACCTCAGTGGTGGAGAAACTTGTAGAAACGATAATCCAGGACAGAATTAACAGTCACTTGGACGAGTGTGGATTGATTAGGGAAAGTAAGCACGGATTTGTTAAAGGCAAATTGTGTGTAACTAACCTGTTAGAGTTTTTTGATTGATTTATTTATTTATTTTTTAAATTCGTTCACGGGATGTGGGCGTCGCTGGCAAGGCCAGCATTTATTGCCCATCCCTAATTGCCCTCGAGAAGGTGGTGGTGAGCCGCCTTCTTGAACCGCTGCAGTCCGTGTGGTGACGGTTCTCCCACAGTGCTGTTAGGAAGGGAGTTCCAGGATTTTGACCCAGCGACAATGAAGGAACGGCGATATATTTCCAAGTCGGGATGGTGTGTGACTTGGAGGGGAACGTGCAGGTGGTGTTGTTCCCATGCGCCTGCTGCTCTTGTCCTTCTAGGTGGTAGAGGTCGCGGGTTTGGGAGGTGCTGTCGAAGAAGCCTTGGCGAGTTGCTGCAGTGCATCCTGTGGATGGTGCACACTGCAGCCACAGTGCGCCAGTGGTGAAGGGAGTGAATGTTTAGGGTGGTGGATGGGGTGCCAATCAAGCGGGCTGCTTTATCTTGGATGGTGTCGAGCTTCTTGAGTGTTGTTGGAGCTGCACTCATCGAGGCAAGTGGAGAGTATTCCATCACACTCCTGACTTGTGCCTTGTAGATGGTGGAAAGGCTTTGGGGAGTCAGGAGGTGAGTCACTCGCCGCAGAATACCCAGCCTCTGACCTGCTCTCGTAGCCACAGTATTTATATGGCTGGTCCAGTTAAGTTTCTGGTCAATGGTGACCCCCAGGATGTTGATGGTGGGGGATTCGGCGATGGTAATGCCGTTGAATGTCAAGGGGAGGTGGTTAGACTCTCTCTTGTTGGAGATGGTCATTGCCTGGCACTTATCTGGCGCGAATGTTACTTGCCACTTATGAGCCCAAGCCTGGATGTTGTCCAGGTCTTGCTGCATGCAGGCTCGGACTGCTTCATTATCTGAGGGGTTGCGAATGGAACTGAAAACTGTGCAGTCATCAGCGAACATCCCCATTTCTGACCTTATGATGGAGGGAAGGTCATTGATGAAGCAGCTGAAGATGGTTGGGCCTAGGACACTGCCCTGAGGAACTCCTGCAGCAATGCCCTGGGGCTGAGATGATTGGCCTGCAACAACCACTACCATCTTCCTTTGTGCTAGGTATGACTCCAGCCACTGGAGAGTTTTCCCCTTGATTCCCATTGACTTCAATTTTACTAGGGCTCCTTGGTGCCACACTCGGTCAAATGCTGCCTTGATGTCAAGGGCAGTCACTCTCACCTCACCTCTGGAATTCAGCTCTTTTGTCCATGTTTGGACCAAGGCTGTAATGAGGTCTGGAGCCGAGTGGTCCTGGCGGAACCCAAACTGAGCATCGGTGAGCAGGTTATTGGTGAGTAAGTGCCGCTTGATAGCACTGTCGACGACACCTTCCATCACTTTGCTGATGATTGAGAGTAGACTGATGGGGCGGTAATTGGCCGGATTGGATTTGTCCTGCTTTTTGTGGACATGACATACCTGGGCAATTTTCCACATTGTCGGGTAGATGCCAGTGTTGTAGCTGTACTGGAACAGCTTGGCTAGAGGCGCAGCTAGTTCTGGAGCACAAGTCTTCAGCACTACAGCCGGGATGTTGTCGGGGCCCATAGCCTTTGCTGTATCCAGTGCACTCAGCCGTTTCTTGATATCACGTGGAGTGAATCGAATTGGCCGAAGACTGGCTTCCGTGATGGTGGGGATATCGGGAGGAGGCTGAGATGGATCATCCACTCGGCACTTCTGGCTGAAGATGGTTGCAAACACTTCAGCCTTGTCTTTTGCACTCACGTGCTGGACTCCGCCATCATTGAGGATGGGGATGTTTGCAGAGCCTCCTCCTCCCGTTAGTTGTTTAATTGTCCACCACCATTCACGACTGGATGTGGCAGGACTGCAGAGCTTTGATCTGATCCGTTGGTTGTGGAATCGCTTAACTCTGTCTATAGCATGTTGCTTCCGCTGTTTAGCATGCATGTAGTCCTGAGTTGTAGCTTCACCAGGTTGGCACCTCATTTTTTTTAGGTACGCCTGGTGCTGCTCCTGGCATGCTCTTCTACACTCCTCATTGAACCAGGGTTGATCCCCTGGCTTGTTGGTAATGGTAGAGTGAGGAATATGCCGGGCCATGAGGTTACAGATTGTGCTGGAATACAATTCTGCTGCTGCTGATGGCCCACAGCGCCTCATGGATGCCCAGTTTTGAGCTGCTAGATCTGTTCTGAATCTATCCCATTTAGCACGGTGGTAGTGCCACATGACACGTTGGATAGTGTCCTCAGTGCGAAGACGGGACTTCAACTCCACGAGGACTGTGCGGTGGTCACTACTACCAATACTGTCATGGACAGATGCATTTGCGACAGGTAGATTGGTGAGGACGAGGTCAAGTAAGTTTTTCCCTCGTGTTGGTTTGCTCACCACCTGCCGCAGGCCCAGTCTAGCAGCTATGTCCTTCAGGACCCGGCCAGCTCGGTCAGTAGTGGTGCTGCCGAGCCACTCTTGGTGATGGACATTGAAGTCCCCCACCCAGAGTAACAAAGAGGGTAGATGAGGGCAATGCAGTTGATGTGGTGTATATGGACTTTCAAAAGGCATTTGATAAAGTGCCGCACGGCAGACTTATCTTAAAGATCATGGCCCATGGAATAAAGGGGGCAGTAGCAACATGGATACAGAATTGGCTGAGGGACATGAAATAGAAAGTAGTGGTGAACAGTTGTTTTTCAGACTGGAGGCAGGTATGCAGTAGTGTTCCCCAGGGGTCAGTGCTGGGACCACTGCTTTTCTTGATATATATTAATGACTTGGACTTGGGTGTACAGGGCACAATTTCAAAACTTGCAGATGACACAAAACTTGGAAGGGTAGTAAACAGTGAGGAGGATAGTGATAAACTTCAAGAGGATATAGACAGGCTGGTGGCATGGGCGGACACGTGGCAGATGAAATTTTATGCAGAAAAGTATCAAGTGATACATTTTCGTAGGATGAAAGAGGAGAGGCAATATAGACTAGAGGGCACAATTCTAAAAGGGGTTATAGGAACAGAGAGATCTGGGGGTTTATGAGCACAAATCATTGAAGGTGGCAGGGCAGGTTGAGAAAGTGGTTAAAGAAGCATACGGGATCCTGGGCTTTATAAATAGAGGCATAGAGTGCAAAAGTATGGAAGTCATGATGAACCTTTAACTGGAGTATTGTGTCCAGTTCTGGGCATCGCACTTTAGGAAAGATGTGAAGTCCTTAGAGAGAGTGCAGAAGAGATTTACTAGAATGATTCCAGGGATGAGGGACTTTGTTACGTGGATAGACTGGAGAAGCTGGGGTTGTGCTCCTTGGAACAGAGAAGGTTGCGAGGAGATTTGATAGAGGTATTCAAAATCATAAAGGGTCTAAACAGAGTAGATAGAGAGAAACTGTTCCCATTGGTGGAAGGGTCAAAGAGCAGAGGACATAGATTTAAGGTGATTGGTAAAAGAACCAAAGGTGACATGAGGAGAAACCTTTTTACACAGTGAGTGGTTAGGATCTGGAATGCACTGCCCGAAGGGGTGGTGGAGGCAGATTCAGCCATGGCCTTCAAAAGGGAACTGGATAAGTACTTGAAAGGAAAAAATTTGCAGGGCTATGGAGAAAGGACGGGGGAGTGGGACTAGCTGGATTGCTCTTGCATAGAGCCGGCGTGGACTTGATGGGCCGAATGGCCTCCTTCCATAACCTTTCTATGATTTTATGATTCTATATGTGTGGATCTTTCTGTGAGGACGCTGTATAGTGGATCACTGACTATGTTTGTTGGCAGCAATCTATAAATCGATAAGGTCAGGAGAATTGTCTCTTTATATACTGCCCTCTCAACGTGAAATAGGCTACATCAAATGAGGGACCATGTGGAAAAATTGACGATTATTTTCAGCTGTAATAGAGAATAATGCTATCTGTCAGAAAATTCTCACTGTGCGTAATGTCATCCAGTATATTAGATTATACATTTGAAAGGAACAATGGACATGTTATAGAAGAAGACACCACTAGGAAAATTAGCACAAGAAATAGAAAGAAAAAAGAAAGAAGGTAAAAGAAAGAACTTGTATTGATATAGCTCAATTCACAACCTCAGGACATCCCAAAGTGCTTTACAGCCAACAAAGTACTTTTGAAGTGTATTCACTGTTGTAATGTAGGAAACATGGCAGCCATGTCGCATACAGCAATGTCCCGCAAATAGCAATATTATAATGACCAGATAATTAGTGATGTTGGTTGAGGGGTAAATATTGGCCAGAACACCGGCAATATGATGCAGGATTATGCTCTGAGGAACCTCTCTCTCTCCTTTTCACTCACATAGTTACTTTCAAGGAAACAAGAGAAATAACGGGCTACTACCAGTGTCCTCATGTACCACGGCTGGCTGCCACAGCCCTAGAGATGGTATGTAAACATTAGTGATGTCAGATTAATTGGAACTCAGGATCCAGAAGTGCAACTCCGATGCGTGCTGGGATGACACTCCAATTGCAGGTTGCAGACACAGTGTAAATGTAGTCCTATATAGTTGGGGGGGGGGCGGTGGTCAGAAGTGCAGAGTAGAGAGATGGGGACAGGGCTGAAATTCTTGCTATCAAGGCAGGAAAATGGAAACAGAAGGAAAAGGCTGAATTGATCTTCCCTCCAGGGGCTAATACAAAGAAATAAATTGCTGGGGAATTTTACTAACTGTCCCTTGCCTATGGATAAAATTTATATGGATGTTATTTATATGGACTTCCACAAGGTTCCACATAAGAGACTGTTAACAAAAATGAGAGCGCATGGAATTGGAGGCAACCTATTGGCTTGGATAGAGAATTGCTGAGGACGTAGGAGACAGAGAGTAGGGATAATGGGTATGAACTCAAATTGGCAGGATGTGACAAGTGGTGTCCCCCAGGGATCTGTACTGGGGCTGCAGCTTTTCACTATCTTTATAAATGACTTGGTTGAAGGAATAGAGAGCCATATATCTAAGTTTTGCTGATGACATTAAGTTAGGTGGCACAGTAAAGAGTGTAGATGGGAGCAGAAAGTTGTAAAGGTACATTGATAGATTAAGTGAGTGGACAAAACTGTAACAGACCGAGTTCAATGTGGGGAAGTGTGAGGTTATCCATTTTAGACCTAAGAAAGATCAGAGTATTTTCTAAATGGCGAGAAGCTAGGAACTGTGGATGAGCAGAGATTTAGTGGTCCAAGTAAAGAAATCACTAAAAGCTGGTGGGCAGGTACAAAAAAACATGTAAAAGGCTAATGGCCTTTACCTCAAGAGAGCTGAAATACAAAAGGTGGAAATGATGTTACAGCTGTACAGATCTCTGGTTAGACCCCATCTGAAGTACTGCATTCAGTTCTGGGTACTGCACCTCTGGAAAGATATATTGACCTTGGAGGAGGTGCACTGCAGATTCACCAGGATACCGGGATAAAAGGACAGGCTGAATAGACTAGGCTTATATTCCCTTGAATATAGATGATTAAGGGGTTATCTAATTGAAGTGCTTAAGATGATTAAAGGATTTGATAGGGTGTTTAGACAGAAACTATTTCCTCTGGTGGAGAGTCCAGAACAAGGGGGCATAATCCTAAAATTAGAGCGAGGCCATTCAGGGGTGATGTCAGAAAGCACCTTCACACAAAGGGCCATGGAAATCTGGAATTATCTCCCTCAAAAAGCTGTTGAGATTAGGTCACTTGAAAATGTCAAAACTGAGATTGATAGATTTTTGTTAGGCAAGGATATTAAGGGTTAAAGAACTAAGCCATGATCTAATTGTGTGGCAGAATTGGCTTGACTGGCTGAATGGCCTACTCCTCTTCCTATGTTACTATGTACTTTTTTGGGCATAAAAAGGTCAACCTGATCTTCAGTGCTATTTAAACCCAGGAAGTAAGATGACCTTTTGGAGGAGCCAGTGTGAATCAGCTCTCAAACTCTATGCGCTCTCGAGAGCAATTGACTCTGTTGAACTCACCATGACAGCAGCAACAATTTGCATTGATACACCCCCTTTAACATAGAAAAGCATCCAGCAGGGACTCCACAGAGGCGTGAGGAAAATAGATACCCATACAAAGAAGGAACGATTAGGAACACTGACCATAAGCTTGGTCAAAGGGTTGGGTTTTAAAGAGGATCTTAAAGCAGGAGAGGGAAATGGAGAGATGGAGGGGTTTAGGGAGGGAATTTCAGAGCATAAGACCCAGACTGCTGAAGACACAGTGGAGTGAAGTGAGGGGCGATTCACAAGAGGCCAGATTTGCAGGAATGGAGAACCTAAGGAGTAGGGCTGCAGGGTGTTACAGAGCTGGGAAGGGGCAAAGCCATGGAGAAATTTAAATGCAAGGTTGAGAATTTACAACTTCAAGTGTTTGGAACCAGGAGCCAATGTATGTCAGCGAGGGCAGGGATGTTAGGTGATGGGGACTTGATGTGAGATTGTACATGGGTTGCAGAGTTTTGGAGAACATTGGAATAGTTGAGTCTGGATGTAAAAGAGGCATGAATGAGGATTTCAGCAAAGGTGGGCTGAGATAGGGGACATTTATACTGAAGCTACTGTATGAAAATATTTGAGACTCATAGCTGTGATTTGGGTTTCAGCCAGACAGCGCTCCACTACATTGCTTGACTCCTTCCTGGCTGTAGCCTTAACTTTCTTGGTGGGGGAAAGTTCTGCACATGTCTGGATATATACAAGTGCCCAGCTGCCTCACAAAAGTTAGAAATGTAAATTCTTGGAGAATGCAGAGGGGAGAATCTCTGCTCTCCAAACATTTAAATTAAGGTCAGATATGTTGTGTCCAAAGGGCCAACGGACTCTGTGAATCATTTGTATAGCAGGAGTGAACACAGCAGTAGATTTAGACTACATGCAGTGTCAAACTGTGGAAGTGGTTTCAAACTATCACCTCCAGGAAGTCTCACACCACTTTGTTCTGGATTCCAGTGGGGTCCTGGCTCTGGATTTACATTGGGAAGTGGAAATAGCTTTCCATGGAAAATCAACTTGCAGCGTAATGCTGTAACGCTAACCATCACCCTAGGACCGACCCATCATAATATGTGTAACATTTAACTCTCTAACTTCCAGAATTGCTTGGTAAATTCCAAACCTTCATCAAGTTTGCAGGTTTTCAGATATGCCATGTGATGAAAGAAAGAATGCATTCATATAGCACCTTATTACCTCTCTTAAGAACTGTCCCAAATGGCTCACACTGATTATTTTGAAATAGGCAAACCTGGAAGCAAATTTGTACACAGCAAGATCCCACTAACAGCAGTACAATAAAATAAACAACTTGCATTTGTACAGCGCTTTTCACGACCTCTGGAAATTCCAAAAGCTTCACAACCAATACAGTACTTTTGAAGTGTTGTCACTGTTGTAAAGTAGGGAAACACGGCAGGCAATTAGCGAACTGAAAGGTCCCACAAATAGCAACGAGATAAAACACCAGATAATCTGCATTTAGTGGTGTTGGTTGAGTGAAGAATGTTGGCCAGGACACTGGGAGAACTCTACGTGGCATGGGATCTTTTAGGTCCAATAGAACAGACCGAGAGGTGGAATGAATGTGGACCAGTGATACGTTGGCAATAAAACTGCTCAGAAGTGGCTTTATTGCCGCAATATCAACACTAAACTATCAAAATAATCACTTAAATTAAAATAAAAGGTGAAACTCTTTAATTATGATCCCTGTGATCACTTTTCCCAATCCTGTCATTTATTTTCCTATTTATTAATTTTAAATTGTCCCTCTCAGATTGTGTTAA
Organism: Heptranchias perlo; assembly: GCF_035084215.1. NCBI lineage: Eukaryota > Metazoa > Chordata > Chondrichthyes > Hexanchiformes > Hexanchidae > Heptranchias > Heptranchias perlo. The sequence continues at coordinate 15,629,230 of NC_090340.1, forward strand.
AATTGTAAGTAACTCATTGTAGTAGTCTTCCGGGGATTTAAGAACATAGCAATGTAGAGGAAAGGAAGGGAACATTGAGTCTGTCCCAAAATTAAAAATAATCCCTCTCTATCGCGTATAACCCCCAATCCTTTCATCAAAAAAACAATTCACTGTTGTGGTGCTTCTTATAGATGGATCCGATTAATCATTCACAGTGCAGCAAAATGTTCAAGCCAGCCTCATACACCACACTCGTTTCCAGTTTACCTTCCAAAAAATATCGTGGAACTGACGTTGAACTTAAAACCGACTCCATCTGCGTTTCTTCTGGATGTTACAAGTAACCCTGATGTGCTCTCGATGTGTTAGTTCTGACCAGTTCGTAAACCCGTGTACAAACACCACGTTTACGAATTCAATAAAACTACCGCACAGAGGAAAATATCGGGCTGCTTGTCTCCATGTCAGTCTCCCTTCTTTGTTTTAGCCAATTCTATAATGGGGCTGTACCCCCGACTGCGCGGAAGTGTTCTGCCTTCGAACTAGGGGCTAGACTGTGACTCTTGTCTTTTAATCTGTAAGATGCTGCGGGGTCATTAATGTACTTCCAGCATTTTATATTTAATTTCATGTTTCCAACATTCAGGATTTTTATTTTCATCAATCCACATTTTCTGTTGGGTGAGATCTTAATTATTGATTAAGGGCCTATTCTTGCGTCATTTACTATTTAGTAACACGCTGCAAGCTTTTCTAACGGAGTATTATTTTTGCACGTCTCATGCAGCCTAAGTCTTCTTCCTCAGGATTTCAAGAGCAGTCGCGAGAAACTGCGGCACTCACTCGGGTCGGTGTTGTGGGGCTTTCCCCCTACTCTAATGATGGCCCTCGTGAATTTATCAGAAGTTATTCATTCTAAATCCCGCGGGGATAACAAATTCGTATTTAGGCGCGAAGAATTGGCCAATTGCTGGGCTTCAATGAGGGAGGACAGTTAAGGTGGGCAATCATTTTTCACCAATGAAACTGCTACCACAAGTTCGCTCCTTCAAACAAGCCGGAGTAAATATGAATACTCTATCTGTTGTATTACACTATCATATAGCTCGCAGCTATAGTGAATTTTCATATTTATATGTTGCTAACCCGCAGCAATGAGTGTTGTTTAAAAGTATGACATCTAGCACTGTGTTCCTGTGTTAGCTCAGCTATTCTTATGTTCACCACAGACGGTTGCCGCCCACGCCTGCCCTACCCAAGTCAACCTAGATATTGAGAGGGATAAACCTCTGGCATTTGGGGTGGAAGTGAGTGACAGCCTCGCCCGCCCTGCTCTCACCAAAGGTTCGTGGAGCTCAATTGGACGGCAGTTAGGAGCGGGAATTCTCACTGATTTTCCTTCCCCTCCTGGCTCAGATCAGCTAACTCGGCACGAAGCAGATTTGGAAACTTGAACCTGCACCAAGCAGAATGCAGTGAATCACGGGCCTCACTTTCATTGAAACCTCCTTTCTCTTTGTAATCAGTAAAATTCGTTCTAGTCAGTTTCTCCGCACGGTTCCATCTGCATTTATCACCAAACACACTATAGGTATCGTGCATATTCCTTGTTGCAATTCAAGCCTGCTGGATGGATGGCTGTAACCATGTGGATGTTAGTCCCACATTTCATCACTGGCTTGCGTGAAGCTAAAATTGGTCTCAACAGCTCTGGGCTGAGGAGAGGGAGATGAGCAGGGTTTCCAATCTTAATTGCTATTCCAGTGACATGGTGCGTGGAGGCTGGGTGAGATCGCACTGGGTGCCGAGGACAGAATATTTGCCTATTCTCACTGTCTACACTCCTGCATGATGTGGAGATGCTGGTGATGGACTGGGGTGGACAAATGTAAGGAGTCGTACAACACCAGGTTATAGTCCAACAGCTTTATTTGAAATCACAAGCTTTCAGAGCTCTGCTCCTTCATCAGGTGAGTGCAGGGTTCCATAAAGACACAGCATATATAGTCAGAGAACAATGCCTGGTGATTACATTACACACGACAATGCAAAATCGTCGAGCAGAAATTGATAGCCAAGTTCTGCACCCATGAGGACGGCCTCAACCGGGATCTTGGGTTCATGTCACGCTACTTGTAACCCCACCAGCGAAAAAAAGTTATCTGTTTTTAATACAACTGGTCATTCTCTCTCTCTCTCTGCCTTTCGGGTCTCTCTCTCTCTCTGTCTTTGTGATCTGACCGCTTGTGTATTCAGTATTCTTGGATGTAATGTTTCCCTGTCTGAACACCATCCAATCCTTTGATTGCTGTGATTATTTCTCTGCCGAGGTGTGATAATAGGCAGTTGGAAAGATTATCTGTAATCATCAGGCATTGTTCTCTGACTATATATGTTGTGCCTTTATGGAACCCTGCACTCACCTGACGAAGGAGCAAAGCTCCGAAAGCTCGTGATTTCAAATAAAGCTGTTGGACTATAACCTGGTGTTGTACGACTCCTGCATGAAGAAGGGTTCTTTAGAGGAGGTGTTCCAGCCTGCGGCCTGTATCGTCACTTTCAGGATTGAGAAGAGGGGCAAAGGTAGGTGTTTAATAGAGAAGATTGTTGGAACGAAGTGCCCGGAAACAGCTGGAAAGTCATTGCTCCTCAGATGGAAACTTTTCAGCCGGGAGTTAGGAGGGGACCCGGCTCTTATTCACCCACACTCCCACGCAGAGGTATAACCTGAGCCTAATACGCTGCTTTAGTCATGTGATAGCTCATGTCGTGGTCAGACATTTCATATATTTACCGATGAAATCCATTTTTCACCCAAACCACTGAGGATACAATTCTCAATTACAGCAAGTGGCCAACTAACTTTTTATTTGCAACATGCCCGTGAGTACTGCACTTCAGTACATGGCTCTTCTGAGCGTGATTTGGCCAGGTACCATCAGTTGTTATATGCTGGGGTTTCTGACTAGCAAATCCTATTTTAGAAAAGATCCTACAACTGTTATGCACTGCAAAGTTAGATATTGTGCTTCTCCGATTCAGTTGTTGTTGTTCCTTTCTTAATTGTTCTTTTATTTTACCTCTTAATTATTTTTCTTTATCTGATGTATACGACTGTTATCACCGTTCTTGTTTATTTTTTGATAGACGTCGGAGTAACTTCGAGCAAAGTGGATCAATTCCCGAAACACGTGAATGTTGCTAGAGGTGCAAATGTTTCCTTGTTCTGCACTTTTCCCCTATTTCAAGATGCTCCCGATGTTGTTTGGTGGAGACAGGGCGAGAATAAGTTCCTGGAACCAGAAAACAGAAAGCAATTTAATGTCAAAAAGGGAAGTGGTTCCTTTGATGTTGTGAATGTGAGTATCGAAGACACCGGAATGTATTACTGTAAAGTAAAACATCAGGAAAAAACTATTGGAGATGGAGCTGGCTCCCTGATTACTGTGTACGGTAAGTGTCATTGTACGGAGGAGTGGGAGAGTTTCGGCTGTGTGCGATATATTTAAAACTCAATAGTGGGGGTAATTTTAACTTTTATCACTGGACGAAAATCTGGTGATAGCGAATTCGTTTTACACTTCTCCCGATTGTCTTTTCCATTGACCCCTGCCGGTTAGCGCTACTGCCCAGAATCAGTTTCACACACTTCGTTGTCCTCAGGATATTCCTTAGCGCTTTACATCCAATTAGTAATTTTGAAGTGCAGAAACAATTGTTATCGAGGCAAAATACTGAGATAAATGTTTAAATCTAGGCTTGAAATTAACAACTAGGATTAGATGGCCAGATTCCTTCTCACTAAAATAGCGGAGCCAAGGAGCGACAATAATTTTAACACCTACTGGGTCAGGTCTTTTATACAACACTAAAGGCCATCTACTCCGCCCCAACAAGGTGCCTTCATCACAAACTCAGAAGAACAATGTCCTGTTACAACCCTGGTTATTCTCACACACCAGATAAACTTTTAGCCCCACTGCTTGAAATTGCCAATCAACTTTCTGTATTGAATTGTCCGCAATATGGAATTCTCTCCTCCAGAAGGCTGTGAATGGTGGGACAACTGACGCTTTCAAGACTGAGATGGAATTGTGACCCCTGGTCCTCTCTAACCTATTTAATTGGAACAAACTGTTGACTGGAACACAGTCTATTCCTTTCATCATCTTATAATTCTCAATCAGATCACCCAAGTCTACGCTTCTCTAAAGTGTAGAGTCCCAGCTCTTTCAGCCTATCTTGATAACTAAGATGCTTTAAACTGGGAATTAATCTTGTGGCCGTCCCTCTGCACCCTTTCCAAAACCTCAATATCACCCACCATGTGAGGAGACTAAAACTGGACACAATATTCCAACTGAGGCCTGACCAAGTCTTGCACAAGGACAAAATAGTCTGCTTTGTTTTATAGTCAATTGCCCTATAAATGCACCCCAACACCTTATTTGTTCTCAAAAGCAAAATGCTAAAAATCTGAAATAAAAACAGAAAATGCTGGAGAAGCTCAGCAAGTCGGGCAGCATCTGTGGAGAAAGAAACAGAGTTAGCGTTTCAGGTCGATGACCTTTGGTCAGAACCTTATTTGCTGTAGCTATCGCTTCAGGCAAAACGTGTTCAACAGACCGAATAGACTAAAGGGCAAAAACCCTAGAATTATATAAGAAATACACTGTGAGTTAGGATTTCCCATTCGGTTTCCCTCAGCTGTATGGATGTTGTGATCTACACTGCGATACATAATTACCAACACAGCCCTTTCATGACGTGAAAAATATTCCAGTCCCCGGTTCCCGCTCTGGAGAAAGTTCCTTTGGTGAAAGCTGCTCGATCTGAAATCTCCATCACAGACACGTAATCAATTGTAATGCACGAATTCTAATCCATACATACAATAGCCTCCTGTCTGCGGTCTATGTAGACATCAGAGATATTTCGATATATTGTATACATGTTGGTAAGAATTCTTCTTCTCAATGTTCACTGTTAATATAGAATATGTTTGCAACGGACGAAATATCCGAAAAACGACCAATTTTGAACTAAACACACGCAATGTTTAATAATCCAAAGATTATTACTGAATTACAAGAAACGATTCCGCTGTTCCGTACGGACTGGGTTGCGCTCTCATCGATATATTTTGACAGGAACCTCACTCCCGCTGCCAGCTCCAGTCCCGCGCCAGGATCTGATATCTCCATTTAGAACAGTGACCTTCTCTGTGTTTGCAATACATCCCGTGTCAATTTGATTTGCGCCGTAAAACAATTCATAAAATAAATGCAAAAACAAAGTTTAAAAAACCACAGCGCGGATAACTAATGTGACAGGAGGACTATAGCACATAACGAGGGTAAGCAAATAAGAGCGTGTTGCTTTAAATTGAAAAACAAACTGATCAACATAATATTTTTTTCTCTGTTAAAGTTCCCCCAACCCCCCTGGAAATCGCTCTTATTGAAGGGATTTCATCGGCTTCTCTGAAACTCGAGTGTAAAACGGCTGCCTTTTACCCGGAGCATTTAGGAATCTCCTGGCGAAGAGATGGTGTCGACATTCTGACCGGAATAGAAACTGTGAAAAATAGGACCGCCAAAGGACTATACGAGGTTTCCAGTTTTTTGGAAGAAGTACGGCCTGCCCGGAGCGGGGTTGTTTATACCTGTTTGGTATCTCATGTCTCTCTTGTGGTGCCCGCCGGTGTCAGCTACACCTTTAAAGGTAAGATTGGAAACATTTACAGCAGGGAACGGGGGGGCTGCTCCAACCTGTATTCACTTATCAGACATGTCGCTGGACAGCTGTTCAAACTCGAGGATATGGAGTGAGTGTGAAGCGTATTCACTCTCAAAGTCACATCAACGGAAACGAAATGAAAACATTCAAGATGGCTTGTAAATGAAGGAGGGAGGTACAAATCTCCCTGAAGGGATCCGCAACGGGAGGTTGATGTGCGAGCTGTTCAAAAGCTGAAAGATCATTCCTCGTCAAATTCGTGCCAAATAAAATGAAACTACACTTAAAATGGATCCATTCTACCAGATGTACGTTCACATCCTGCGCATTTAAATGGAATATTTGGACATTTCATTATGTTCATAATCGGAGATCTCTGCGCTCCTCCAATTCTGGCCTCTTGCGCATCCCCGATTTTAATCGCTCCATCATTGGTGGCTGTGCCGTTAGCTGCCTAGGCCCTAAGCTCTGGAATTCCCTCCCTAAACCTCTCCACCTGTCTACCTCTCTCTCCTCCTTTAAGACGCTCCTTTGACCAAGCTTTTGGTCACCTGTCATCCTTATGTGGCTCAGTGTTGAATTTTATTTGATGAAGCTCCTTGGGACGTTAAAGGCGCTCTTTAAATGCAAGTTATTCTTGTTGCCTACCAGAAGCTGCAGACGATGTTTTCTTGTAAGGCTGATGAGGGGTGTCAGCGCTGGAGAATGGAAGACATTAGGACAGGTGACCAAAAGCTTGGTCAAAGAGGTCGTTTTTAAGGAGCGTCTTAGAGGAGGAGAGAGAGGTGGAGAGATTTAGGGAGGGAATCCCAGAGCTTAGGGCCTAGGCAGCTGAAGGCACGGCCACCAATGGTGGAGCGATGAAAATAGGGGATGCGCAAGAGACCAGAATTGGAGGTGCGCAGAGAGCTCCGAGTATGAACTTAATGAAATGTCCAAATATTCCATTTAAATGCACAGGATGTGAAAGTCCATCTGGTAGAATGGATCCATTTTGCAGCCGGTGCCCATTGGTCTGGTGTAACACGGCTCGGTGCGATGTAGCTTTACTGTTAATAAACTACTCTCACGGGCAGAGAGAAGCTTCCTGAGCCTTAATGTAATGGGATTTGTTTTCTCCATAAATTACATTACCAACTTGCAGCTGATGTCGTTATAATTCGTGTAGAGCTACTGCCCACAGAATTAAAAGGGACGGAGCCCCCACTGGCAGCCAGTGGACGCCAACATCCCGAAAGACACCTTTGGAATTCGCCTGTCCCTGATTCCCTGTGTAGATATGTTTCAATGTTCTACAGCTTCTTATTTCAATCATCTGTTGTTCCTGTAGGCACTGACTCCAATTTACAATCAATTACACTGATTTTTGGATGTGCAGGGGGCGCACTGGCAATTATACTCTTGATAATTTTGATAAGGCTCGGATTAAAGGCATCAAATGGTAAGAACCTTACTTATTTCGCCGAATGCTCTTGTTTTCTACAGTCCAGTTACAAAAACAGTATGTTACAAAGCAGAAAGGACAGGTGAATAGGGATTGATTGTAGAGGAATAAAGAGCACTTTTTTGCAATTTTAAAGAATGACATTGATATCACAAGAGCGTTGTATGGTTTGGCAGTTGAATATTATAATGTAAACCGCATCTTGAAATCCAAATATTTCACTTTCCCATTCGAACGATTCGCTCAATTTTTATACTTCTATTTTACAACACCAGGAATCCCTAATGTTCTGCAATGTTTTACTATCAGTGCGGGTCCAGATCTTGAAGCGTAAATACTTTGGGGTAGATTTTGATTTTGTGTGATAGTGTAAAACGGGTGATAGCGAATCGGCAGCCCGTCGTACATCTCTTCCGATTTTTATTTCCAATTGACTTCAATGGTGAGAGATGTAAAACGGGCTGCCGACTCGCTACCACCCGTTTTACACTATCCCACAAAGTCAAGATCTACCCCTTTGGGTGCAGAGTCACTACCGAGTATGAGAAGGTAATGCACAGCATACTACACTGTAAGGGCTGGTGTTTCTAAACATCTTCAAACAGATCTGTAACTTAAAGTCTTCTTACTTTACACATTAAATGTGATTAGCATCAAAAGCACATTGTTGGTTTTGCTGGTACACAGAGTAAGTTATTCAATCTGGATTTTTGTTCTTTCCTTTAGGCGTTAAGAGAGATTCTGTGGAAGCAGGTCAGCGCGAACAGCCGGTAGGGTGACAATATTCTTTATGTTCCAAAAAGAGGAGGCAGGGAGAGAAAAGCAATAATATTTTACATTCAGCCAAAAAGATATTAATTATCTTTCATAGAATCTTACAACACATAAGGAGGCCATGGTGCCTGTGCCGGCTCTTTGAAAGAGCGAACCAATTAGTCCCACTCCCCCGTGGTTTACCCATAGCCCTGCAATTTTTTTTATTTTCAAGTATATATCCAATTAGTTTTTGAAAGTCACTATTGAATTTGCTTACACCATCCTTTCAGGCAGTGCATTCCAGATTATAACAACTTGCTGCATAAAAAAATCTCCTCAACTTCTCTCTGGTTCTTTTACCAATTATCTTAAATCTGTGTCTTCTGATTAGGGACCCACCCCATCTACCACAGGAAACAGTTTCTCCTCATTTACTCTATCAAGCCCACTCATAATTTTGAACAGCTCTATTAAATCTTCCCTTAACTTTCTCTGGTCTAATAAGAACAATCCCAGCTTCTCTGGTCTCTCCACATAACTGAAGTCCCTCATCCCTGGCACCATTCGAGTAAATCTCCTCTGCACCCTCTCTAAGGCCTTGACATCCTTCCTCAAGTGTGGTGCCCAGAATTGAACACAATACTCCAGCTGGGGCCTAACCAGTGATTTATAAAGGTTTAGCATAACTTCCTTGCTTTTGTACTCTATATCTCTATTAATAAAGTCAAGATCGATATTTATATTTACAGTAGCATATACTGCTTCCCCGTTTCATTCATAATTTCAATTATTTTAAAAATAGGAGGTCCCCAGACACCCCGTTGCTTAAGACGTTTGAGTAGCTGAACCGGACAGACCAGGAAGGTCCGAGGTGTGGTCCCCGTCCCTGATGTGTTAGCTGATCCAGGCCGGAACAGTGCTGCATGTGCCTCAATTGGTCCCTGCAGCCCTGGGTTGGGAAGGCTGGCGGGAGGTGCCCGGGGTCTCAGCTGCTGACTGCTACCCAGAGATGGAAGTCAAACTCAGGCTCCGCTGTAAGGTCCTCCAATAGGCTGGGCTGGCTGAGAAATAGGAAGGTGGCCAGCACCCCATCCTGAGTTAAAACCTTCAGGAGTAGGGGATGGAAATAATTGGGGAATAAAGTGGCGGGAGGGGGATGAGCAATGTTTAGTATTCATAGGATGGTTATTAGCCGTGCTTCAAGTAAATCTCATTCTGATTTTAAACATGTGTAAATAATTTGAACGCTATGGGTTTCATATTTAGAACATTGCTCCACACCTCCTTATTGGTGAGATATTGGATAAAATCATTGTGAGCGCTGACAGAATGTGATCATACCCTCATTTTATCGGTCACCTTCTTCATATTTACACCCACACTCAGTTCCAAGTGATGGTAGCTGGCAGCTGTATCAGACTTTCCCGCTATCAATGTTTCATGTCTTATTTTTACAGGTTAGACAAGGGCCAACTGAAGAAATTTCCTCCTACGCTACTTTAAATTTGAGAGACGACAAAGGACCTACCAAAGGTAGACACGAGAAGAAGAACACCGTCCATTCCCAGGTAGAGCAGAGGGACTGGGGCAAAAAATATCCAAACCATTTCTATACAACACTGTGATAACAGGGTCAATTCTAACAATCTGTACAGAAACGCGGGGGTAATTTTGACTTTGTGCGATAGTGTAAAACAGGTGATAGCGAATCGGCATTTCTCCGGCTGACTGCAATGGAAATAAAAATTGAGAGAGATATAAAACCGGCCACCTACTTGCCATCAGCCGTTTTACACTGTCGCACAAAGCAACATTATCCCGCTCTGCTTTCGGGTCTGGCTGGGACAAAGAACTAACAAATTCACCCGATAAGACTGGCAAATATCTATTACAGACGAAGCAAGAAACCGAGTACGCCGCTCTCAATGGAACCGGCACCAGGAAAATTGCGAAACCCAGACAGAAGGAGGAGAGGACGGTGTACGCCCAGGTACAGCTCAGATCATTCATTCAAATACGATCAATGTTAAGTGATACGACACTGAGCCACAGGAAATAGAAAGATCTCAGGTTTAATCCAGTTGTGCTGAGTCTCAGCCAAGGATCATCATTATTGACCTCAGCGCACCAGGGATTGGGGGAGGGGAGAGAAGGGGGACATGGGGAGAGGAGAGGGGAGAGAAGGGGAGAGGGGGACGGGGTTGGAGGGAGAGAGAGGGAGGGAGGGGTGCAGCTGTGTAGAGCCTATCCAGTGGGATAAGGAGGTCAAATTGGCTGTCGAGGCTCAGACACCAGAGCCTTAAAACGGTGCTTTGCGATATTAGCATTCCAAATGTGTAACAGACGGGAATGAAATTCCTTTGTCATGCCATTTTAATTGAGGTATTAACCTGCTCATTTAAATGGGTTACAATAGCAGACGAACTAATTTCACATGAACGTTAAACCGGAATACTAGCAAGATTTTCTTGGGGTCCAAGAATAGACTCTTAGGGGAGGGCTGTGGATGCCCCTGGTATTGAGAGTCCACAGAAATAATCGTTTGTAGAGACGGGAGAAATCGGAGAGAAAATTAAATAAATCAAAACTAAAGCTGAATGAACTGGCTACGATCTGAAGTTGGTAACTGGTGAGAGGAAATTCATTTCGATTGTTCAACCTGTTTGCTGCAAGCAATGAATGGACAATGGACTAACGGGTGTTATTAAACATTACTTTCACAGACTAAACAAGGAGGCAGAGATAACATGCTGACTTACGCCGCTCTGCAGCTGGCTGATTCCAAGAAAACATCAAAATCTAAACACAAAGACAAGTGTACAGAGTACGCAGAAGTAAACGTGACAAGGAAAGAGATACGCTGAGAATCTAAATACAGTCCGAAGATGGGGGCTATTTACGGGCGCAGGCCCATGGTATTCGATTACACACCATAAAATGTGTGTCTATCACTGTTTTCATTTATTGCAGCCAGACTAAGGAATAACGACCTGGAACATCACACATATCGTGTGTGTCTGTTGGAAGGGGCGGGGGGGGGGGGTCACCTTCAATGCTGCGGCGGTGAGCTGGCGGAACTGATCGTCGGCCCATTATAGAACCAGCCCAAAACTGGGGGTTCCATAGCGACAGTGGGGGGTCTGCAATGCCAGTTTTGCCCGGGCGGCAAGTTGAAAATCTACTAGGTCCATGTGTTAGAATCAGAGAATGATACAGCGCAGGAGGCCATTCGGCCCATCGTCCCTGTAGAACTATCCAATTAGTCCCACTCCTCTGCTCTTTCCTCATGGCCCTGCAAATTTTTCCCCCTTCAAGTATTTATCCAATTCCCTTTTTGAAGTCACTAAGGGGCGTTTTAATTGAATCTGCTTCCACCACCCTTTAAAGGAGTGCATTCCAGATCACAAAGACTCACTGCGTAAAAATGTTTTTCCTCATGTTGCCTCTGGTTCTTTTGCCAATTACCTTAAATCCGTGCTCTCTGATTACTGACCCTTCTACCACTGGAAACAGTTTCTCCTTATTTACTCAATCAAAAATGTTCATGATTTTGACCACCTCTATCAAATCTTCTCTGTTCTAAGGGCAACTCCAGCTTCTCCACGCAACTGAAGTCGCTCATCCCTGGTACCATTCTAGCAAATCTCTTCTGCACCCTCTCTAAGGCCCTCACATTCTTCCTAAAGAGTGGTGCCCAGAATTGAATGCAATATGCCAGCTGAGGCCTAACCAGTATTTTATAAAGGTTTTACATAACATCCTCGCTTTTGTACTCTGTGCCTCTATTTATAAAGCCAAGGATTCCATATGCTTTTTAACAACCTTCTCACTTCAAAGATTTGTATATATACACCGCCAGGTCTCTCTGCTCCTGCACCCCCTTTAAAATTGTACCATTTAGTTTATATTGCCTCTCCTCTTCTTACCAAAATATATTACTTCACACTTCTCTGCGTTAAATTTCAACTGCCATGAGTCTGTCCATTTCACCACTCTGTCTACGTCCTCCTGAAGTCTGTTACTACCCTCATTATTTACTACATTTCCGAATTTCATGTCATCCGCAAACTTTGAAATTATGCCCTGTATATCCAAGTCCAGGTCATTAATATATATCAAAAAGAGCAGTGGTCCCAACACTGACCCCTGGGGAACACCATTGTAAACTTCCCTCCAGTCTGAAAAATAACCGTTCACCACTACTCTATTTTCTGTTCCTTCTCCAATTTTGTATCCACGCTGCCACTGTCCTTTTAATCCCATGGGCCTTAATTTTGCTAACATGTCTATCATGTGGTACTTTATCAAACGCATCAACTGTACTACCCTCATCAACCCTTTCTGTTACTTCATCAAAGAACTCAATCAAGTTAGTCAAACACAATTTGCCTTTAACAAATCCATACTGATTTTCATTTTTTAGCCCATACTTTTCCAAGTGCCAATTAATTTTGTACCGGATTATTGCCTCTAAATATTTCCCACCACCAACATCAGGCTGACTCGCCTGTAATTGCTGGGTTATCCCTCTCCTTTTTGAATGAGAATAGATTAGCAGCTAATGTAAAAGGGAACCCAAAAGTCTTTTATAGACATAAATAGTAAAAGGATAGTCTGGGGTGTTTTGCAATTCTCCAGCCCTCTGACACCACTCCCACATCTATGGAAGACTGTGGCCAGAGCCTCCGCAATTTTCACCCTTACTTCCCTGACTATCTTAGGCTGCATCCCATCTGGACCGGGCGACTTTTCTACTTGAGTACTGCCAATCTTTTAAGTACCTCCTCCTTATATATTTTTATCTTTTTCAATATCGCTACTACCTTCTCCTTTACTGAACATTGGCAGCATCCTCTTCTTTAGTGAAGACAGATGCAAAGTAATCATTTAGTACCTCAGCTATGCCCTCTGCCTATACAAGATGATCTCCATTTTGGTCCCTAGTTGGCTCCACTCTTCCTCAGACTATCCTTTTACTATTTATGTCTATAAAAGACTTTTGGGTTCCCCTTTACATTAGCTGCTAATCTAGTCTCATACTCTTTGCCCCTTATTCCCTTTCCAAGATCTCCTTTGTATTTTCTGTATTCTTACTGGCTCTGGATTTCAAGTGTACACAATGTATTTTACACAATATATGAACAGGTTGTCATCAAAATTTTACTATGTCATCTTGACAGCTCTTAAAATTTAGCTTGCATAGTTGAGATCACAGAGATTTATAAGGGGTCCCTTGAAGTCGAATAATCAATTCAACTTTTAAAAAAAAATATTTATTTACATTTATAATTTGTTAAACAAACATTTGTCTTTTAAAATCCACTGTCTGCTTGTTACTGCTTTAGGCAACAGCAGTTATTTGTTGTGAATGCTACCTGTATTGTGGTCTGAGTACCCATTAAACTCATACCCCTATAAAAAAAGCCTACAGTCCCTCCAACCAATACACAGAACTATTTCTTAAATTATTTTCAAGATCCTATTTGAAGTAGCCCAGTTTCAATATAGGGCCAGATAAGCATAAACCCACAGGGAAACAAATAAGTCCTACTCTTAAAAGAGACAACATCACAAAAATTGCCCAAAGCTGGTCCACCAAAACCATTTTAAACAAAATGAAAACCAAAATAGTATCAAAATCAAAATGGAAAACGAAATAGGGTGCCCACCGGGTTTTTTTTTCCAACCTCCACTACACAAGGTAAATTGAGTTGGAGAGGAGTACAGTGCCAACATCAACTATTAAAATATAAAAGCAAATTATAACAAAAGGCACATTTCCTCCTGCTCCAAGAGAAGCATAGCTCAGAGTTCAACTCTACAGTTCCAACTGGGTAATAGCAACAACACAGCCTTTGTACAGCCAACATGGATTGTTTGGCTCATGAACCAATAGGATGTGGTCTGGGGTGTTGCAAAATGCATCAGCTAGCTAAGCCAATGCAATTTCTTCATAGGCTGCAGTTAGTGAAAGGGCACCATAGCAGAACAGGATGCAGTTTATTTCTAGGTTGGTGTGACTATCGATCCAGAAAGGGACTTTCGAATACACAAAAGACAGGTGGATTCAGACTTGAGATGTGTGTTCAGGTTTTGTATACCTTATGACCAGAGTATAGGGGTTTAGTTAGAGGCTTTTCAACAAATATTTGTACTTCTGCTCAAGAACACATTTGGTAGAATTTGTCAACTCTACTTTATAAATCGGATTATAAACTCTGATCAAAGTTTACACAAACTGTTGTCAGCGGCTAGTCAGTATTGGTACCAATGCACCAGAGGTCTCGCCAATGTAGTGCAGGCAAGAGGCGAGCAAGCATTTTGGTACCAATGGACAATAGGGGGAAAAAAAAACCCACTGGCTCTGACATTTCACAGGGCTACTACCATCAATACCCTGCTGCAACTTTAGCAGACCGGCAGCAATCCCAAAGAAACAACACAAGCAGTCGTTTATCATTTCTCTCGGGTTGCCAAAGTTACAGCAGGAGACCAGTGGAATTTCAGGGACACTACATTTAATCTAATGCGCTTTGCACTTCTTGTATAATACAAGTTCATCTTCTCAATATCACTCCCGTGACAGACCCATTCCCATCCTGCTACTTCATGTTTTGCAGTTCGCTCCAGGCACAGACTAGCTGTAGAAGGAAAAATATTACCATAATTGCATGCAGCATTTTCACAGGTCAGGTGGCCCATTATGAATTAGTACCAGTGCCCAGCATCTGCCAGAGGTAATGTACAGCCTACTGACAGAATGAAGTGCAATACTACATTGATGTACAGCATCAAAAGGGTCAGATTTATAACAATGTTTGCAAAGTTCAGACAGTACAGCAAGTCACTTTTCAAAAAATCCTTCTTTGGATGTGGATGGCATGGGCAAGGCCACATTTGTTGCTTCATGAGAAGGTCATGGTGGGCCTTCTCCTTGAATTGCTGCAGTCCTTGTGATGATGGTACACCCACATTCTAACTAATCATATCTGAGTTGCTAAGAAGGAACTCAGGCACCTAACTCATTTTTGATGCATTTGTAGTAACGTGAAATAAACACCTAATCATTCCAAGTTTCAGTATCTAGACTTCAGTATAAACAATTAAAATAGACATTTCCAAAGTCAGAACTTGAAAATTGGAGCTAAAGGGTGAATAAACCATTGACTTCGCTCCCACTGGAGACAAACAAAACCAGACTTGAACATGGCTCGTTACCTTTCAAGCTACAATCACCTGGTGAAAGATTTTCATCCCTCCCCAGGACAAGCTTTTAGTAACTTTCGTCCAGTTCAAACTGAATTTTTCTTTTGTGGCTTCCAGCATTCCCTCCCACCCCTTAATTTTTGAATACATTTGACTCAAAAGTTCATAAAAGATACACAGGCAGCCTTATACCTGCCTGCATTTTGACATTTACCATACTACCACTGATTCTAAATACTTCAATTTGCTGCAGAAGATTATTTAACACAGAAAATCTAAATTACACTCAAACACTGCAGCAAATCGGACAGGCCCATAAACCAGCAGCATGGAAGCAGCAGTCAGATAAATTACACACCTCAAATAACATGGTACCAAGCATACAGCTAATAGAAAACGTTACTGTTTGGGCTATTAACTCTGCCTATTATACACGAACAGTATGAAGCCAAGAGTCAGAGTTCCAGATCTGTTAAAAACCAGACCAAAACTCCATGAGACTGGAACCGGACTAGAAAATTACTGGTCCAGAGAAAAAAAACTCATGTTTCTACAGTACAAGCCGAAGCAGCAGATTCAGATCAGTGAACGTTTTATCAATTCATCCATTAGGTTTTTACAATTAAAAAGTTGAAATAAATAGGGTGAAATACAAACACACACAAACGACAGCTAATTAAAACTCTCAAAAATAAAAAGGTACATGTGTCCATTTAATAAAGTAGAAAATGCAAACAATTACACAAGCAAAAAAACAATTTTTTAAAAAAAAGGGCCAGTTAAGTTCCGTGGCTTTATTGTCAGCGTGGAGTTGAACAGAATCCCAATCGAGCAGCGGCTGAGTCAGGGCACGTGCCGCAAAATGCCATGGCGTTTGGTTTGAAGAAATGATTACAATCCCAGGCTGATGGAAGCCACGCTACTGGCTCGGAGATGTTCAGGGAAACTGGACCTACACGTCCATGATCTTGTGTCTTTGATAAGTCCATAAATTTCAGTTATAAATAAAATTAAACCTAGAATTGAGAGAGAGAATTTTAGGTACGTTGAAAAAAATGAATGCATTCACTGCAGAAAGAAATAAGATTTTCTCCTTTAAACATGAACAATGCAATTAGACCCAAGGGTACTATAAAGGATGGACTCCTTTAATAAAAACCTGCATTGGATGAATCAGGTCCCAGACTCAAGGCTAACTAATTATATACATTGAAGCAGTCAATATGCTCTGAATTAGAATCTCCCACGATCAGTGCTCACAGGAAGGTTAAAAGTCAGTTCTGGTGTCTCTAGCTCAAAACCTGGAAGCCAAACCTTTTTCAATAAGCTCTCGGCCTAAATGTGCCATTGTATCCTGACAGACTGCGCACCAAGGAAAGAAGGCTCTGTTGATTCACCCGAAGCAATGGTTATCTTACATGCGACTGTACAGGCAGCTTTTAGAAAAAGGCATATTCACTCTTCAGTCACAAGTATTGTGCTATTTAGGATGTCCATTTACCTTGCTTTATGTACATTTAACCAGCAAATAAATCCAAAGCAGCAATTTATAAAAGTGATCTGGCAGCAGGATATATTCTGTCCTCAGAGGGCACTGACACATGAGCACCCTACATGTTCTCCAGTATTCAAGTTACATCAGAGTTAATTCTTACTCTTCAGCTATATTAATCCAAGTAGGGCAAAGAAGAAAAATGGGTTTTCCGTTTGTCTAAGAAAATTGTTAAGCTGTAACCAAGGAAAGGATGTTGGCAAAGAGACTGAACTGTAACATGTTGCTCACAATACTTCAGGTAGTCCTCTCGAGGTCTGAAAGAAGCAATGAGTTTGCGCAGGTGTTACTGACTTATATTCCTTTCTTACCTGCTCAGAAGCTGAGGAAGGCTGGAGATGATGGGCCCATAACCAGGAGCATTGTCATAAAGTTCAAATAAGGGCGCAGCAACCAGCTTGTAATTCTTCGGCACTGCAAACAGGGCTGTAGTCAAATACAGATCGTTAGAGACCACCAGAACCATTGCTGTGCCACATGCACAGTAAATGCATCCATTAAAATAGCTATTCCAGTGGATTAGCCAGTAAAGACATAATTGAGCCTTACAGACCAACCAGGTTGGACTAACAGTTTGTGCTAAGTTAGCTGACTTCAGGTGAGAGAATGGCAATAATGCTACAACTGATCTCAGTGTCTCCAAGCTAGGGAGGAGGAAGATAAATCTTCATCAACAGCCAGTAATTCCTGTTGGAAGGTGCACACAAGTGGATTTTAGGAGAGGACAGGATTGGGCTCGAACATCACACATACAAAACAATCCCGAAACCTCAGAAGTAGAGCATCCATCTTTGAGTCACAAAGACCAGACAGATCCCACATTCAATCTGTGATGAACTATCTGATCTCAACTAAGACAACAGGGTTCCATCGTTCAATCTCTGTACAGTGCCCCTTATTGGAAATGCACGTGTGTATGACAACAGGATTGGACATGTCCCACAAGTCAGCCAGCTGAAACTCACTTGTTGGCCACCAAGGGGAAGTAGCAGAGAGTGCCTGCAAAACAATATCCCAGGTGAGGGATTGTGTTTGGCCAAAGCTTTCAGGAGGAGAGGAGAAAAAAAAACTATTTAAGTCAGTTTGAAAAAAAATGAAAGTCGAGGCCTACAAACTACCACAACTCAGGAAAGATACCAGACTGAAACCATTTGGATTAACAGGACAGCATATCCTACCCACTCAAATTGAATGACAAATTAGATGATTTTAGATAGACATTACCATGCTCTATAAAATGCACCAGCTGCTGTGCCAACTTGCATCATACTGTCTTTTTTTTTTGGGGGGGGGGGGGGGGGGGGGCGGGGTGGGTGAACAGCCATCAGAGCAAACTTCGTTCCCCGAGCATCAGCCTTGGCTCAGCAGTAGTGCCCCTGCCTCGGAGTCAGAAGGTCACGAGTTCAAGCTTCATTCTAAGTTACTTGAGCACATAATCTGGGCTGACACTTCAGTGCAATACCAAGGTAGCACTGCACTGTCAGAAATGTCTTTCAGATGAGACATTGACCAAAACTCAGTCTGCCTGCTCAAGTGGATGTAAAAGATCCCATGGCACAATTCGAAGAGGAGCAGGGGAATTCTCCCAGTGTCATAGCCAACATTTATCCCTCAACCAAAGTCACTGAAACACATTAACTGGTCATTTATCTCACTGCCGTTTGTTGGACCTTGCTGTGCTTGCTGACAATACAAAGCATTCAATTGACTGAAGCGCTTTGGTATGTCCCAAGAACGTGAATGGTGCTACATAAATGCAAGCTCTTTCTAAATGCAGATCATTGTCTTTATCTTAGGAGCACCTGTGTTACACTACTCCAGACTGTGGTGTAAATGCAATTACCCCATGTCAAGGCACATTGCCCATTCTCTATCCTCCAAGCACATACCTTTTTCTTGAAGCTGCACTAAGAATAGCTTCTTATGCTCTTTGGGTTTGGTGATGTGAGCTGGAATGTAGGGATACTGGAGGAGAGGGAAAAAGAATGTTAGGCACAGAACTGGAGGAGAGGGAAAAAGAATGTTAGGCCAGAGATTTAGCCTAATAAAAGCCTCACCACAGAAGATTAGTTCAGAAGTGTTCAGCTATATTATCCGTTGACTTTACAAGGAGATGCTTGAACCAATACCCTCCATCATCAGTGGATAAAAGCACTCCAAAAATTCCAAAACTACCTCAGCATCAGCTGCTGTTATACTAATCATGTCCCCTCAATCTGGCTTATACCAAAATTCTCATCAAGATGTCAGGACACCATTAAGATGGCAATAGCAGGAGTAGCAGAATTGTTCTCAGCAAATAATTCTGCTCGACACTTATGGGTGAAATCACACTATGCAATATTAAAATAAAAGGCTAACACTAAGTTAAAACAGCAGCCAGGGAATGCTTGCATCTATCACATGGGGCAATTTCACCCCACAAGGGCAAGTTATGGTTTCAGCTGAATACATGAAAAGTTTTACTTCAGCTGCGCAGAAAATAAACAGATCAAGTTACTCGCAGAACAGAGGGGCTGGGGAGAAAAAAGTAGCTCAATGAGTCAATCCAGCAAAAAGCCAACCCAAGACACCACGGAGATCCTGAGTTTAATGCCTGGTCTTTGCCGAGTAACTGACTTTAACCAGGGGGAACACTCTACTTGGTCCCAGGGTCAGATTTGGGTGGGGTGGGGGATGGAAGAAAATAGAAAGTTCACCAAAAGTGTCTGCTCAAAAATCACCACTTAGCCGTTGGATGTACTTTTTAAAAATCACCATTTTACCAAAAAGGTTCTGTTGAAGTTTGCCAGGTGCTTACTTCACCCTGCAGCAATTCTGACCCAATTTCCTCAGCTGCTGAGACACAGATGTACAGGAGTGGGAGAGAGTTGGAGATAATTAGAGCAGATAAAAAGAGATGCCAAATAGACACTGGCAATTCTCTTCACCTTTGCTTTGAAGAAAGGTCTCTTCTTACTGAGGGCCTTTTCCAATATTTGATTTTTTAAATAGCAAGTGGAGCATGAGAGACTATGAGAATCATTTCAGTAGGCCATGGCTCAAAAAGAGTTCAGATCCATTGCTCGTTGCCAGTATACTACCCAGTTAGCTAAACTCAAATTCAGCATGAAAAGTTCTTCAGAGCTCCAGAAAACAAGGCTAAGTCATCAAAAACTAATTTCAGCTGTAACAATTTTTGTTCAAGATCTTTGAAAAGCCAGAAACTACCATACAAGCCTATATTATGCACCTAGAGCTTTACATCAAAAACATCTTAAAATGACAAGGCCACATGACATGGAGCTGATTTTACAGTATTCGGTGAGTCAGCCCATAAGCGATGATAAAAGCCCTGTGCCACTCACCTGAGGGGGTTCAAAGTTCGGTCTCCACCAATTCCCAATGCAGTCATCAATGACCCAGTCTTGCTGCACACCATCTTGGCGGCCCAAAATCTGTGGAAATGCATAGTTGAATGAGCTTTTCCTCACCCTCAAAACTAATGCCTTGCTTCCTCCCTGAATCAGGATAGGGTAGCCACCCTGAAAGATGCTGGCTTTATCTGGTTTGTTCACTTGGAGTCTTCCCTTCCCCCAGCAAAAAGTTTGCGACAATTGTACAGATCACAACATTTAATTGGGGCTGGCTTTAAAATAAATTGCAAACTGTTCTGAACATCCTCTCATTTTGCACTTCTACTTCCTTTCTACCCTTCCCCTACTTATCAGTAAACAGATTAATACAAGTAAAATACCCATGTTAACCACAAACAGCACACATTAGGTTGGAAACCAACCCCTCAGCAAGGGGGGTTTCTAGAGCTGACAGCAATTTTCCATGAATTTACAAATCTAAAATCTAGCCTAAGCTATGCAAAACAAAAGTACACTAATTAATTATCTTCTATTTAATTGTGACATATCGACAGTACTATAAAGATCAAATCCAGTCAGACTCAAACCAGCTGATCCTTCAGCACATACTCCAACCAACAAGTTGAGTACTCCCATGTGAACATAGGTCCCGTACCTCTGTCATTAGACGCTTCAGACCCTCCACCTCATCTTCTCCAGGATTTAGCTCTCCACCAGGCCTAAAGCCACAAAATAAAAAGCAGTGTTACAATGCAAAAGCGACAGAAACTAGAGGTAGGCTAAAAAACAATGGTGGTTAAATCTGCACTGGATTACCAATTTCAAGATAGCCAGATGGCAGAAATTGTTCAGTTTGCAGCCTGGGAAGAAAGAACAATTCTTCAACTGCTACAATAATTTCTACTCACTGGTAGTTAACCTTCATTGGTTTTAAATTTTAAAAAAAGGTAGACATTCCTTTGATAGCTCACAAGCTCAGCAAATTCATCTAACCATCCCCATGCTGTGCTGAGTTAATAGAATGTTATAATTGGCCTCAGCACCCCTGGGTTAGGGAGAAGAATAAAAGGCATGAGGGTTCTGTCTCCTGATCACTATCCAGTGACTGCTACTGGAACTGTGCACATTAGGTGAGACAATGATTGGATTCAGCCACGATGCCCGTTGTGGAAAAACAGCCTGCTCATGTCAACAATGATCACTTTGACACGTGCAGGGGTGCGAACACATGTGTAACTCCACAACAGGAAGCCGATGCCTTTGGGAGAACAAATTAGCCAAAAAAGGGTATACACTGTATCCTCCCTAGAGTGTTTAATATGTATCTTAATCTTGTGATCAAGTTGAAAGATGCCAGTGCCTCAGCATGGAACACTTTCTCCATTATGGAAAACTGGTGCCCACATGAAACACTCAAGTCAGATGAAGTAGATTAATGCCCATTAATCCTATTTTAAATAGTACATTCCCTACTGCACCAGGTTATCTACATTCCCTCACTAGGCATCCTCCTACCCAATATTACCAAGATGATAAATTATGTCCAGTTTTGTGCTGTGAACCAAAGCTCATTAGGAATGGGGTTAAAACTGCCCAGGTAGGCAGGATTGAAAAAAAATTCTGAAAAAGTAAAAGGGACAGTTTGCTCACTACACCTGGTTACATGCAGATCACACAAGTCCCTTGAGGGGATCAAGTAACATACTGCAATTCCCATGAGACAGCAAAGGTGACAGCTAAGGTAAATTTCACCCTCCACTATTCTGGATGATTTTATACAGTGTATAATGACAAATGAAGCAGACTGACAGAGGTACATCTGAATCCTAATTTATTTTCATGCCCAGTTTAGAATCTTTCTTCCCTTTCCCTCCTACACGCTCCCTTTTCCAAGGATCTAGAGTTACCCTCTCAGGCCTTTGCAGATGCCGTTCTTAATTCAGACACTGGAAAACCATTAAAATGAGAAAAAAAAGTGAAAAGACCAGTAATCTGAAATATACAGCAGGTCAGTCAGCAATTGTGAAGACAGGTTATGATGTTTCTGGTATGTATCCATTTGATGAAGGGTGACACACCCAAAACATTATAACCTGTCTTCTCTCTTTACGGATGACTGATCCGCTATGTATTTCTGGCATTTTATTGGAAACCGAACAACAGCTGCTTCAAGCCTTCTTTTCTTCCTCTCCCCTCTTCCCCTCACAGGAAGCATGTTAAGAAATGCTTAGCACTACTCACCCATCACCCATGTTTGCTGACTGACGTTGGGTCCCAGTCCACCAACACTAATTTTAAATTCTCATCCTCATGTTCCATGGCCTCACCCCTCCCTATCTCTGTAACCTCCACCAGCCTTAGATCCCCTCCGGGAACAATGTATTCCAACTCTGGACTCTTGTGCATCCCCACCCCCCACTCCCACTCCCTTCGCCCCACCATTGGAGCAGCAGTCTAGGCCCTAAGCTCTGGAATTCCTTCCCTAAACACCTCTCTCCTCCTTTAAGACCTTCTTTAAAACTTAACTTTGACCAAACTTTTAGTCACCTGTCATAACGTCTCATTCTATGGCTCGGTGTCAATTATGCTCCTGTGAAGAGCCTTGGGATGTCTTCCTACTATAAAAGGAGCCATATAAATGCAAGTTGTTTTGTTAGCTTCTAGGTCAGCATTTACCCAATGACCAATAGTGAGATCACTGGCAAATGAAACCCAGAAAACTCCCCTACCACAACAGTGCAATCCACTGATCAACAACTGCCTGTGCCAAGTGCACTCTGTGGAAATTTGCCTAAGGGTTTGATTATTCACACTCCAAAACTGGGAGTTATTTTACAGCCAATCCCTGTCACTAGCCCCTCATGCAATTAACTCACAGTTTAAAGAAGGTTGTCCCCAGCTGTAGTAACAGTACATGAGGCAGCCTGTGCTCGTGCACAATCAGGACGCCCTCCACTGTGCGCCTCATGCCAATCTTCTCAAACTCCTCCCGCATGCGCTGGAATCGAGCTGCCACGGAGCAGTCCTTCTCATACAGGGGCTCCTTGGTTCCAAAGGTGTAGTTAGTCAGTGGGTACCTGAAGAGAGATTTCCCACAATATAGTTATACAATGCAGAGAGAATATAATGGTACCCGTGAAGAAAAATCCAAGAAATAAATAATAGAATGGAGGTTTTCCAAACAGGGAGTCAGATCCAGGACACATTCATTGGTCCAGATAAACAAGAGGAAAAACATACCACCTCCTTAAGACCAATCTAATATACCATCCAATAGAAATTCAGCAACAAGATCTGGATCTACCCCATCCAACCCGCAGAGCAGATTCAGACACTGGACCCTAGAACAGATCTAGCAGCTCAAAACTGGGCATCCATGAGGTGCTGTGGGCCATCAGCAGCAGCAGAATTGTATTCCACCACAATCTGTAACCTCATGTCCTGGCATATTCCTCACTCTACCATTGCCAACAAGCCAGGGGATCAACCCTGGTTCAATGAGGAGTGCAGAAGAACATGCCAGGAGCAGCACCAGGCGTACCTAAAAATGAGGTGCCAACCTGGTGAAGCTACAACTCAGGACTATATGCATGCTAAACAGTGGAAGCAACATGCTATAGACAGAGCTAAGCGATTCCACAACCAACGGATCAGATCAAAGCTCTGCAGTCCTGCCACATCCAGTCGAGAATGGTGGTGGACAATTAAACAACTAACGGGAGGAGGAGGCTCTGTAAACATCCCCATCCTCAACAATGGTGGAGTCCAGCACGTGAGTGCAAAAAACAAGGCTGAAGCATTTGCAAACATCTTCAGCCAGAAGTGCCGAGTGGATGATCCATCTCGGCCGTCTCCTGATATCCCCACCATTACAGAAGCCAGTCTTCAGCCAATTCGATTCACTCCACGTGATATCAAGAAATGGCTGAGTGCACTGGATACAGCAAAGGCTATGGGCCCCGAAAACATCCCGGCTGTGGTGCTGAAGACTTGTGCTCCAGAACTAGCTGCACCTCCAGCCAAGCTGTTCCAGTACAGCTACAACACTGGCATCTACCCGACAATGTGGAAAATTGCCCAGGTATATCCTGTCCACAAAAAGCAGGACAAATCCAATCCGGCCAATTACCGCCCCATTAGTCTACTCTCAATCATCAAAGTGATGGAAGGTGTCGTCGACAGTGCTATCAAGCGGCACTTACTCACCAATAACCTGCTCACCGATGCTCAGTTTGGGTTCCGCCAGGACCACTCGGCTCCAGAACTCATTACAGCCTTGGTCCTAACATAGACAAAAGAGCTGAATTCCAGAGGTGAGGTGAAAGTGACTGCCCTTGACATCAAGGCAGCATTTGACCGAGTGTGGCACCAAGGAGCCCTAGTAAAATTGAAGTCAATGGGAATCAGAGGGAAAACTCTCCAGTGGCTGGAGTCATACCTAGCACAAAGGAAGATGGTAGTTGTTGTTGGAGGCCAATCATCTCAGCCCCAGGAGTTCCTCAAGGCAGTGTCCTAGGCCCAACCATCTTCAGCTGCTTCATCAATGACCTTCCCTCCATCATAAGGTCAGAAATGGGGATGTTCGCTGATGATTGCACAGTTTTCAGTTCCATTCGCAACCCCTCAGATAATGAAGCAGTCCGAGCCTGCATGCAGCAAGACCTGGACAACATCCAGGCTTGGGCTCATAAGTGGCAAGTAACATTCGCGCCAGATAAGTGCCAGGCAATGACCATCTCCAACAAGAGAGAGTCTAACCACCTCCCCTTGACATTCAACGGCATTACCATCGCCGAATCCCCCACCATCAACATCCTGGGGGTCACCATTGACCAGAAACTTAACTGGACCAGCCATATAAATACTGTGGCTACGAGAGCAGGTCAGAGGCTGGGTATTCTGCGGCGAGTGACTCACCTCCTGACTCCCCAAAGCCTTTCCACCATCTACAAGGCACAAGTCAGGAGTGTGATGGAATACTCTCCACTTGCCTGGATGAGTGCAGCTCCAACAACACTCAAGAAGCTCGACACCATCCAAGATAAAGCAGCCCGCTTGATTGGCACCCCATCCACCACCCTAAACATTCACTCCCTTCACCACTGGCGCACAGTGGCTGCAGCGTGTACCATCCACAGGATGCGCTACAGCAACTCGCCAAGGCTTCTTCGACAGCACCTCCGAAACCCGAGACCTCTACCAACTAGAAGGACAAGAGCAGCAGGTACATGGGAACACCACCACCTGCACATTCCCCTCCAAGTCACACACCGTCCAGACTTGGAAATATATCGCCGTTCCTTCATCGTCACTGGGTCAAAATCCTGGAACTCCCTTCCTAACAGCACTGTGGGAGACCCTTCACCCATGGACTGCAGCGGTTCAAGGTGGTGGCTCACCACCACCTTCTCAAGGGCAATTAGGGATGGGCAATAAATGCCGGCCTTGCCATCGACGCCCACATCCCATGAACGAATAAAAAAAAAACCAATCCATCCCGCAGGGCAGATTCAGACACTGGACCCCCATCCAACCCACAGGGCAGATTCAGACACTGGACCCCCATCCAACCCGCAGGGCAGATTCAGACACTAGTAAAGGGAGAAATGCATCAGATTTTTGATTGCACAAAGATACTGAAGTCAGAACTGCAGAAAGTTTGGTTGGGGTTTCAAACTATCAGGTTTTGTTGTAAATACTACCTTTTAAATGGATGTTCAAGTACTGTATGCTTAAACAAATTGGGTCTCATATGGTTTATGTCTGAGCCAGAGTGCTGTCAAATGAACCAAGCTGACAATTAGTAAGTAGCCACTCAGGAACCTGGGAGCCCCAATCTAGTAATGTGTAAATTAAACAAATTACACAACCTGAACTGAAAGTAGACGGCAGTGCAAAATTCAAAGTTTAAAAACAAACAATTGAAAGCAGGTATAGGAGAGAACTGCATTTCCATCAGCATCCAAAAATTGAAAAATATGGGCCTCCACCCAAAATGTTATCTTGTCTCCTCTTTCCTCCCCCCACCCTTTCACAGATACTGACTGTCCTGCTGTGTACATCCAGCATTTTGTGTTTTTATTTTAGATTTCGAGCACTTGCTGTTTTTTTCTTTTCACGTCTATACTAGGACAGCTGTATCGAATCCTGCTTTTCTTACTACTGAACAGATCAGTTAAAGTGAAGACCAGCAGATTTCCATTTAGACATAACCCCAGACAGCAAATATTCATTATACTACGGTATAGTCACTCACACCCCGAAAATAGAATCAGAGCAAAGTTTACTACGGGAGCAAAAACCAACAGACTACCAAGGAGCTAAATTTGGGAGCAAACGTCAACTGAGTGTGTCTTATTTTGCTCTTATGGTAGATATATTTTTTTTAAATCAATTCCTCCACAATCCCTCAAGTAGCTCATCAATAACATCCACAATTCATACAAGTGTCGGCTTCTATTACCTCGTGGGTTAAAACAATTGATACATTTCAAGACTCAAATAGTAAAATCTTATATAATCCCAAAGGGAAAAGGAATCCCTGAATATCAGCTGACGTATGTTACGCCAAATTGCTTTGACTTTTCTCTACTGTTCTTCTCCCATTCTCACCACTCCCCACACCCCCAGAAGCACCAGCCCTTGCTGATGCTCAGTTGCAGAGATACTGGCAGTTCACCAGCACTTTACATGAGTAACCATGCCTCATGTGCAACCTAGACATAGCTGTTTGACCACAAAGGCCTATTGTAGTACCCCAGCTGAGATCAGCTATCTCAGTAAAGACTGCAGACCAACCTGCCTTATAGAACTGATAAAAACTTTCTCCCCATTCTCCAGGCACAACTAAGATCCCAGCACGTCTTAAAAGACTAGTAATCTGTATCCAATAGAGCACCAGAGTCTTTGTTTCCTCTTTATAAGAAAAGTTACTTATTATTCAGATGCTTGGTTTGTGCTAAATTCACAGATCTCTGGACAACAGTTATACCTGGCCTCACACTAGGAAGGAATGAAAAAACAGCCAAGGTTCTCACCCATAATTACTATCAAGAGACCCATGTTTGGAAGTGTACATGTGCAGACACCAGAGCCGGGGGAGGGGGGGGGTGGAGGAGGAAAGAATAGATTTTTCACAAAGGTGCTGCTGATCAGTCATAACTTCAGCGTTTACTCCATTTCTCCAAGGGTTCCACTGATCATCCGCCAAGGTTACAGCAGGAGATTGGGAGAAACCCACGGAAATTCCAGGTGCTGGCGACTACAAGTTAGTGTTTGGTTGTGATATCATTCATGGACAAATGGACTACCAACACTCACGATTGATTGACCACTCGGTTTGATCAATATTTTATAAAACAATACTGTTACTGAGCCATAAGGTTTTTCAAATAAGTTTTAATTCTGTACACAGCAGGTCTCAAGACACCTATCCAGGGGCCCTGTCTAATTTTTAAACCCACCACTTCACCCCCACCTGAGCACAGGAATACTGAGGCCAATTGCAGTACTCTTACCATAACCCCAACTAAGATCAGATGATGCACCACAGGCCACAGAATGAATTGGACAGCTTACTCAAACATCCTCTCAACTTTGAGGAGAGTGCTAGAAATCATATCAAATGCTACAGTTAAACAACACAGCAGACGCTCACAGTTCAAAATTCTCTTGGACCACCACCCCCCGCCCCAAAAAAAAGACATGCTTGCCATGTTCTATGGCACTCACAGGTTAAGAATATGCTTTAGGGTCAGATGCTTGGACTCCCTATTTGGCCTGTAGATTCCTCGACTCCACATATATTATAGAGGAAGTACACACCCTGCCTGCCGGTACGCTTAAGGCTTTCCACGGCCGGTGGGCACCGCAAGGATTGGAGTACATCATCGACACAGATAACAGAATTATAATTTAATTTGGTTTCCTTTGATCAGTCAAGATGACATGGTTAAGGCCCAGTGTCCTCAGTGAAGGGGCACGTTTGTGCCTTCCCCACCCCCCCCCCACTTTTTAAAAAAAGGGGCTTAAAGAACCCCCCCCCCATTTTTTTTTTAAAAAGGAGGCAGTTTGCATATATATTTACTGGTTATACATCTCTAGCAGTTTATCATGCAGCAGTCAGATTCCAAACAGATAATATCTAAATTAAAAGGAAAAACTGAAAATGCTGGAAAGACACAGCAGGCCAGGTAGCATCTTCGGAGAAAAGACGGTTCTTGACCTCTCAGGTGTAACCCTTCATCAGAACCACAAACTGAAATATAAACAGGCATTTCAATAAGGTAGTTTTTAAAAAAAAGTGGAAAAGGGGAAGGACATTATTCACTGAAGAAGTTCCTGGGTTAAATAACCAGTAAACTAGAAGACTCTTAAACAAGGTGATGGAGAGATAAGAATGTGCAAATAGGAGGAGGGT
The DNA here is from genome assembly GCF_035084215.1 of Heptranchias perlo. Classification (NCBI taxonomy): domain Eukaryota; kingdom Metazoa; phylum Chordata; class Chondrichthyes; order Hexanchiformes; family Hexanchidae; genus Heptranchias; species Heptranchias perlo. Next base: position 15,657,684 of record NC_090340.1, read on the forward strand.
GAAAGATATGAGAGAAACCTACGTAAACAAAAACATGCAAAACTAGGGGGAGCAGCAAATGGAGCAGATCTGAAATCAAAACAAAAAAATTGCATGAATACATGTGGACTTGTCAGCCCCAAAAAAAAGGTGGGGGGGTGGGGGGCAGTGAGAGAAACAGATCAACAACACCAGCCAGTGCTGTATTCTGACAAAGGATCCCAACTCCAAAAATCAATCTACCTTCCCAGACATGACAGACTCACCCCACGTCACAAGCACCCCTTGCTGTAGAGAAAGTGAAGGATCATAGTTAAGCAGATTGCAGATCATTCAACTTATGTACTCCCTCTTTGGTGCATTTGCTCATTCACTCTCCCTTCTCCCTCCTCGCCAACCTCACAAAAATGCCTGTTTATCTTTCAGCCCAGTTCTGATGATGGGTTACACACCTGACAAGGTCAGTTAACAATGATGCTGACTGACCTGTGTATTTTCAGGATTTTTAAATTTACTGATATACATTAACATCTTAATCCGTTCTACAGTCAGTGATTTGGTTTACAGGTACCCTCTCCATTATATACACATATGCTCAGATAGCCAATACACTGTATAGTACAATACCTAGGGAACCAGTTTGGCCTGCAGGCACAGATAGGGTAACTAACACTCACAGGTTGAACATTCCTCCCTAGCTGTTTGGCCAGTAAATACTTCAGATCCCACACCCAACCACATTGCATTAGAAAGAGCAAAGAGCAATCAGCATCTCCAGAAGAAGCTTGGCTCATATGTACTCAAGACCATAGAACCATAGAAAAGATACAGCACAGAAAGGGACCATTCGGCCCATCGCGTCCACGCCGGCTCGAAGAACAACCAGGTGCTCATTTTAATCCGACCTTCCAGCACCTGGTCCGTGGCCCTGAAGCTCACAGCACTTTAGGTGCAGGTCCAGGTACTTTTTTTAAAGAGTTGAGGGTCCCTGCTTCTACCACCAATTCGGGCAGCGAATTCCATACACCCACCACCCTCTGGGTAAAAAAGTTTTTCCTCATGTCCCCTCGAATCCTTCCGCCAATCAGCTTAAATCTATGTCCTCTAGTTCTTGAACTCTCCGCTAGGGGAAACAGGTACTTCCTGTCTGCTCTATCTGGGCCCCTCAATCCATTCACTCCTCAGCCTCCTCTGCTCCAAGGAAAACATCCCCAGCCTATCCAATCTCTCCTCGGAGCTGCAATTTTCAAGCCCTGGCAACATTCTTCTAAATCTTCTCTGCACTCTCTCCAGAGTCCTTCCTGTAATGTGGTGACCAGAACTGCACACAATACTCCAGCTGTGGCCTTACTAGCGTTTTACACAGTTCCATCATTACATCTCTGCTTTTGTATTCTATACTCGGCTAATAACGGAGAGCATTCCGTATGCCTTCTTCACAACCTTATCTACCTGTACTGCCACCTTCAGGGACCTGTGCACAGGCACTCCAAGGTCTCACCTCCTCTACCCCTCAATATAGTCCCATTTACTGCATATTCCCTTTTACTGTTTGCCCTCCCTAGGTGCATTACCTCACTTCTCTGGGTTGATCTCCATTTGCCACTTTTCCACCCACTCCACCAACCCATTGATATCTTCTTGGAGTCTACAGCTATCCTCTTCACTATCAACTACACGGCCAATTTTTGTGTCGTCTGCAAATTTGCCAATCGTGCCCCCTACATTCAAGTCCAAATCATTAATATATATCACAAACAACAAGGGACCCAACACTGAGCCCTGTGGCACACCACTGGAAACAGATTTCCATTCTCAAAGACATCCATCAACTTTTACGTTTTGTTTCCTGTTACTGAACCAATTTTGGATCCAATTCGTCACATTTCCCTGCATTCCATTGGCTTTTACCTTTCTAACCGGTCTGCCATGTGGGACCCTGTCAAATGCCTTACTAAAATCCATGTAGCAACATCCACTGCACTACCCTCATCAATCCTCCTTGTCACTGCCTCAAAGAATTCAATCAGGTTTTAAGGTATGACCTTCCCTGAACAAATCCATGCTGACTATCCCTGATTAAACCATGCCTTTCCAAGTGACAGTTTATCCTATCGCTCAGTATTGATTCTAATAGTTTGCCCAACACCAAGCTAAGACTGTCCGGCCTATAATTGTTTGGCCTTTCCCTCACACCCTTTTTAAGCAATGGTACTACATTTGCAGTCTTCCAGTCCTCCGGTACCTCCCCTGTATCGAGTGAGGATTGAAAAATGATCCTCAGAGCATCTGCTATTTCCTCCCTGGCTTCCTTCAATAGCCTAAGAAACAATCCATCCAGCCTTGGTGACTTATCAACTTTCAAGGATTCCAGTCCCTCTAGTACTTCCTCTCTTGTTATGTTTACTTTAATCCAATATTTCACAACTCTCCTCTTTAACTACTACATCCCGATCATCCCTTTCGTTTATGACTACAGAGACAAAAAATATTCATTTGAAACCCTACCAACATCCTCTGCTTCTACACACAAGTCACCCTTATCATCCCTGATGGGTCCCACCTTTTCCTTAGCTATCCTCTTTATCTTAATGTACTGATAAAACATCTTTGGGTTTTCTTCAATCTTACTGGCTAATATTTTTTCATGCCCTCTCTTTGCTCTCCATATTTCCCTTTTTACATCATCCCTGTACTTTCTATACTCCTCTAGGCTTTCTGCAGTATTTAGCTCTCTGTGACAGTCATAAGCTTTCTTTTTCTGCTTTATCTTGCCCTGTATACTTCTAGACAACCGGGGACTCTAGATTTGGCAGTGCCAAGACATTGTTATATCTTCCATATATCAAAGAGCTTTGCATCAGATAGTGTAAAGCAATGTGTCAATAGAGCACTTTTAAGTATACCATTTAGTTCATGGGGAATTTGAATTCAGCATCGATTTCACCATCTGAGCCAATCTGTAAACAAAAAAAAAAATCAAATCCACTCCTCTTCCTTCATCTCTTTCAGCCACATTGGTTCTTTATTCAACCTACAGAGGTCTCCACCTGAATCGTCTCAATTAGGGGGTTTCCCCATTGCTTGAGCTATTTCCACTTGTTTATTTACCACCAGATCCATTCACTCATTTTCTATTCTATACCCACACGAAAACGGTCCCATTCATTCACTTACTCACATACCATGCTATTACAGCCTACAGGCACATGGCTAGATACCAACAGATTATTAATAATAATAAAAAACTTTAAAATCAGACAATTCACAATCTGCAAGCACTCAAACCCCAAATTGCTACATTAAGCATTAGTCACATACAGATACATATTTAAATAGTCCTACCGGAAAACCTCTTCAAGATTAGGAATGTGCCTGCAGATACTGACACCCGAGATACTTATAAACAGGGGGATAATTAACTATACACTTCACCCGCGGGGACCCGAGCCGTACACCCAGTAACGGGTACATTAGTACCCATATATCAGCAGGTGATATTACTCGGGTAACGCAGGTACTCGACCCCACACATACTGTTCAACACTAGGAATCTGCCCGCCGTTTCTTGCTCTTTCAGTTTTAAAGCGACTCCATACGGAGGTTCGCAGGTTAATATTCCTTTCCAGGAACAGGAGCCCGTCCACAATACGCAGAGCCCGGTCACCTAGTCCGTTAAATCCGGCGGTTACTCACAGGTTGATGGTCCTCTCTAGGGTCAATGGCTTGGCCTGAAGGTATTTGTTCCCATACTGAGAGACCCCGCGGGGCCAGCCGGCCTGCGAGCGGCTCGGTGGAACCACAGACATGGCAACAGATACCGGACTCGAGACAAACGCAGACCGCAACACCAGGGCCGGGCTCAGGACAAACACGGGCCGCAACACCAGGGCCGGGCTCAGGACAGACACGGGCCGCAAGCGAGGCTGCCTTCGCGCTTTAACCCGCACGCTGCACTTCCGGGTCAGAGAAAAGCGCCAAGAGGCCAAGTTACGTCATCAGCCGTGCGGCCAGACAGAGACGGTCCGCCATGTTTGTTATTAAAGCCAGTGTGTGGAGATGCCGGTGATGGACTGGGGTTGACAATTGTAAACAATTTTACAACACCAAGTTATAGTCCAGCAAATTTAAAATAAAATTGCTGGACTATAACTTGGTGTTGTAAAATTGTTTACAATTAAAGCCAGTGGTTGGGAGGGAGCTCAGTGGTGAGGGTGGTATTTACCAGGAGTGATGATCATGTTTTATTTTAACTGCACATCACTCTTACAAACAAGCTTTAAGTGGAGTTGAGTTTGAACACATGGAAGTTCCTTAGAGAGGGTGCAGAAAAGATTTGCTAGAACAGTTCCAGGGATGAGGGACTTTAGTTATGTGAATAAACGGGAGAAGCTGGGGTTGCTCTCCTTAGAGTAGAGAAGGTTCAGAGGAGATTTGATAAAAGAGTTCAAAATCATGACTGGTTTAGATAAAGTAAATAAAGAGAAACTTCCTATTGGTGGAAGGGTGGAGAACGAGAGGACACATGTTGATTCTTCAAAGGGACTCAAGAGGCTGATATTTCAGGGCCCTCCTCTGATGCGGATCTGCTCCCTATTGCAAGGAGCGAAGTCATTTTGAGAAGTGGCAGAAGCACAGACAGCAATACCGAAGTGTCCAATGTGCATCCCGTATTTTCATGAGTAAATGAACATGCATCATGCAACACCATTTGGTTGGAAGAATTGTTTAAGTGCATGCCTTAAAAAATATAAGTAATACAAGAATTCCAGTAGTTGGTTCCAGCTGGAAGCTATGCCCTTCTAGTGCATGGCCATGTATGTTAGGCAATGAAAGAACTATAAGTTGTCTGCGTGCTTTGCATGGGCAACAGTCAATGTGTAATGGATTGTGCGGAAACGTTGTGAGGCATGTATACTTTGCCCATCTACTTAGTAAGAGGTACCAGTGCGTAGCCTTACCTTGGCATATTTTCTCAGGTTGTCAATCACTTTTCATATCTGCTCCCATGTTCCTTAGCTGTTGGAGACAGCTTCCAGCCTTCATAGCACCTTCACCCAGGCTTCACTGCTCTTAGAACATAAGAAATAGGAGCAGGAGTAGGCTAATCGGCCCCTCGAGCCTGCTCCGCCATTCATTAAGATCATGGCTGATCTGATCCTAACCTCAAATCTAAATTCAGGTCCACTTTCCTGCCCGCTCCCCGTAACCCCTAATTCCCTTTACTTCGAGGAAACTGTCTATTTCCGTTTTAAATTTATTTAATGATGTAGCTTCCACAGCTTCCTGGGACAGCAAATTCCACAGACCTACTACCCTCTGAGTGAAGAAGTTTCTCCTCATCTCAGTTTTAAAAGAGCAGCCCCTTATTCTAAGATTATGCCCCCTCTTTCTAGTTTCACCCATCCTTGGGAACATCCTTACCGCATCCACCTGATCAAGCCCCTTCACAATCTTATATGTTTCAATAAGATCGCCTCTCATTCTTCTGAACTCCAATGAGTAGAGTCCCAATCTACTCAACCTCTCCTCATATGTCCGCCCCCTCATCCCCGGGATTAACCGAGTGAACCTTCTTTGTACTGCCTCGAGAGCAAGTATGTCTTTCCTTAAGTATGGAGACCAAAACTGTATGCAGTATTCCAGGTGCGGTCTCACCAATACCTTATATAACTGCAGCAATACCTCCCTGTTTTTATATTCTAACCCCCTAGCAATAAAAGCCAACATTCCGTTGCCCTTCTTGATCACCTGCTGCACCTGCATACTAACCTTTTGATTTTCTTGCACTAGGACCCCCAGATCCCTTTGTACTGCAGTACTTTCCAGTTTCTCGCCATTAAGATAATAACTTGCTCTCTGATTTTTCCTGCCAAAGTGCATAACCTCACATTTTCCAATATTGTATTGTATCTGCCAAATCTCCGCCCACTCACCCAGCCTGTCGATATCCCCTTGTAGGTTTTTTATGTCCTCCTCACTCTCTACTTTCCCTCCCATCTTTGTATCATCTGCAAACTTTGATATGTTACACTTGGTCCCCTCCTCCAAATCGTTAATGTAGATTGTAAAGAGTTGGGGACCCAGCACCGACCCCTGCGGAACACCACTGGCGACTGGTTGCCAGTCCGAGAATGAACCATTTATCCCAACTCTCTGCTTCCTGTTAGATAACCAATCCTCCACCCATGCCAGAATATTACCCCCAATCCAGTGATTCTTTATCTTGAGCAATAATCTTTTATGTGGCACCTTGTCGAATGCCTTCTGGAAGTCTAAATACACTACGTCCACTGGTTCCCCTTTATCCACCCTGTACGTTATGTCCTCAAAGAACTCAAGCAAATTTGTCAGACATGACTTCCCCTTTGTAAAGCCATGCTGACTTTGTCTTATTAAATTATGTTTATCCAAATGTTCTGCTATTATCTCCTTAATAATAGACTCCAAAATTTTACCCACCACAGATGTTAGGCTAACTGGTCTATAATTTCCAGCCTTCTGCCTACTACCCTTTTAAAATAAGGGTGTTACATTAGCAGTTTTCCAATCTGCCGGGACCTTTGCCGAGTCCAGAGAATTTTGGAAAATTATTACCAAAGCATCCACAATCCCGACTGCCACTTCCCTCAAGACCCTGGGATGTAAGCCATCAGGTCCAGGGGATTTATCCGCCTTGAGTCCCAGTAATTTACTGAGTACCAATTCCTTAGTGATTTTAATCGTATTTAGCTCCTCCCCCCCAGAGCCCCCTGTTTGTCCAGTGTTGGGATATTCTTAGTGTCCTCCACCGTAAAGACTGAAACAAAATATTTGTTCAGCATTTTTGCCATCTCCATGTTTCCCACCATTAATTTCCCGGTCTCATCCTCTAAGGGACCTACATTTGCCTTAGCCACCCTTATTCTTTTTATATAACTGTAGAAACTCTTGCTATCTGTTTTTATATTTTTTGCTAATTTATTTTCATAATCTATCTTCCCTTTCTTAATCAATCCTTTAGTTACTTTTTGCTGCCTTTTGAAGACTTCCCAATCTTCTATCCTCCCACTAAGTTTGGCTACCTTATATGTCTTTGTTTTTAGTCGGATACTATCCTTAATTTCTTTACTTAGCCACGGATGGCTGTCATTTCTTTTACACCATTTTTTCCTCAGTGGAATATATATTTTTTGAAAGTTGTAAAATAACTCCTTAAATGAACACCACTGCTCATGTACCGTCTTACCCTTTAATCTATTTTCCCAGTCCACTTTAATCAATTCCGCTCTCATACCATGATAGTCTCCTTTATTCAAGCTCAGTCCGCTTGTTTGAGAACCAACCTTCTCACCCTCTAATTGGATATGGCATGTAACCATGTTATGGTCACTCATTCCAAGGGGATCCTTAACTAGGACATTATTAATTAATCCTGGCTCATTACACAGGACCAGGTCCAAGGTTGCTTGCCCCCTTGTAGGATCAGTTACATACTGCTCAAGAAATCCATCCCTAATACAGTCAATAAACTCTTCCTCAAGGCTGCCCTGCCCAATTTGATTTGTCCAGTTAATATGATAGTTAAAATGCCCCATAATTATAGCTGTTCCCTTATTACATGCCCCGACTATTTCCTGATTAATACTTCTTCCAGCAGAGTTGCAACTATTAGGAGGCCTATATACTACGGCCACTAGTGTTTTTTCCCCTTATTATTCCTTATCTCTACCCAAACTGTTTCATTATCCTGATCCTTTGTCCCAATATCATTTCTCTGTATTACAGTGATTCCTTCCCTTATTAACATAGCCACCCCACCTCCCCTTCCTTCCTGCCTGTCCTTCCTGATTGTTAAATACCCTGGCATATTTAATTCCCAGTCGTTGTCACCCTGCAGCCATGTTTCTGTAATGGCCACAAGATCATACGCATACAAAGTTATTTGTGCCGTTAAATCGTCCATTTTGTTACGAATGCTACGTGCATTCAGATACAGAACTTTCAAATATGTTTTGTTACATTTAGTTCCTGCTTTTTCCTTTTTTAACACTTTACCTTTTACTCCATACCTTCTGTCCCTTCCTGACACGCTTTCCTCTGTCTCCCTGCTCATGTTCCCAACCCCCTGCCACAGCTTTGATGCTGGGTTAATTGCCTTACGCCTTCTAGTTTTTATTTTATCTGTCGTGCCTAAAGTACACTTTCTTTCCGCTGCTGTACGCTTTTCCCTTTCACTTGTTCTTGAACAACTGTTTGTACTATTTGTATTGTAGATTTCCCCTGGGTCTTCCCCTCTCTTGCTGCTCTCAACTTTATTCCCTTCTGACTCCCCGCTCAGGTTCCCATCCCCCTGCTACTCTAGTTTAAACCTTCCCCAACAGCACCAGCAAACACCCCCGCGAGAACATTGGTCCCGGTCCTGCTCGGGTGTAACCCGTCACGCTTGTACAGGTCCCACCTTCCCCAGAACCGGTCCCAATGTCCCAGGAATCTAAATCCCTCCCTCCTACACCATCCCTGCAGCCACGCATTCATCCTGTCTATTCTCCTGTTCCTATACTCACTAGCACGTGGCACCGGTAGTAATCCTGAGATCACTACCTTTGAAGTCCTGCTTTTTAATTTATCTCCTAACTCCTTAAATTCACCTTGCAGGACCTCATCCCTTTTTTTAAACCTATGTCGTTGGTACCAATATGGACCACGACTACTGGCTGTTCACCCTCCCCCTCCAGAATGCCCTGCAGCCGTTCAGTGACATCCTTGACCCTAGCACCAGGGAGGCAACATACCATCCTGGAGTCACGTTTGCGGCCGCAGAAACGCCTATCTGTTCCCCTTACAATCGAATCCCCTATCACTATAGCCCTGCCACTCTTCTTCCTCTCCTCCTGTGCAGCAGAGCCACCCGTGGTGCCCCGAACCTGGCTCTTGCTGCTTTCCCCTGATAAGCCATCTCCCCCAACAGTATCTAAAGCAGAATATCTGTTTGAGAGGGAGATGGCCCCAGGGGACTCCTGCTCTACCTGCCTAGTCTTCTGGACTTCTTCCCTTCTGGAAAGGCTGTCACCTAGGACTGAATAGGGCAATCCTCTTATTGCCCACTTCCCGAAACAGGAGCTCCACAGTTGCGTGTGTGAAGCAGGGTTTCCTTTGCTGGTGCTGCTCCATAGGTTCACCAGAAAATAATTTCTGGATGAATAGTTTTCCCAACCCCAAATAACATGTCCCTTTACATGGCTGCTGTAGGCCTTTAATTTGCTTCAGTAGTGTTGGAATAGCCAACCTCCATTCTGAGCTCTAAGTGGTAGGTGAATTGAATGCCAAGATCTCTCACAGAAGAAGTAGTTACTCCTGAACTGAAAGTTGTGGCAGGAATAGCTATGAGAAGCATGTACTGGTGCATAGCTGGCTACTCACTATTCCTCCTACAAGAGTGCCAACCTTGGAAAATCCACTTCTCTATCTCTCTGCTGGTCTCTAATTGTTTTTCTCAGTTTTTCCTTGCTTAATCTCGCTGTATCTCATCCATTTTCTTTGTCTCCCCTCTCTTCTGTTTGCTTTTCACTCTCTCTGCATGTCTCTCACACATGTTCTTTTATTGATTTAATAAGGCCATGTAAAATTGCAGCCCATATGATTGGAGGCAGGCACTTGGGTCATGTGAGGAGAGGCCATCAGTTAGCTGCTACATCACGCATGAGAAAGAGAGAAACTGGAGCCTGGGGCAGGGAGACAGCAGGGGTCTCAGGCAGGATGAGAAGTGGGGAACTGGGAATGGGAGGCATTGGGAGCCAGGGTCCATGCAGGAAGGAAGTCTCAAGCCATGGGCTGGGATTGAGAAGGAACTGAGGTTTGGGGCTGGGAGGCCAGGTCCTGGGAAGGAGTGGCAAGATTGATGACTGTCTCCTGAATTGCTGACCAGCAGTCAGGAGAAAAAAAAGATTGACATGGTGATTCTAGCACCAGAGATACTGGAACATAAGATCTGCAACCAGGTTCTGACTTACCGTTCAAACAATAAACCAAAATTGTCTTATCCACTGAAAGAAACAATTGTTGAGAAATCTAGTCTCTGTAGTGCTGATGCCTATTGCAGGTTGCTTGCCTCAAAAACTTTGCCTGACGCCTCTTTCAGGGCCCTTACCTCAAAAGCTAAGGTTGGTTGAATGGCATGCACCTTTGTGGTAATAGGGTGGACTTTCACTTCTGCTCCTGTCCCCAATATGGCAATGCAGGATAGTCCCTACAGCAGTACTGGGCATCAGCATATGTGCAGAACTCTCTCACTCATAGGTCATAGGTCAGTTTAGAAGATGGGAGATTCCATGTAACTATAAGTAGAAGCCTTCCATAACTGAATGAATGTGCAGGCTTCTCAATCAAGCCTCCCCAGTCACTATGATACCAGATCTTTCTGGGAAACTGTGATTTGTAAACTTAGTGGGTACTGGTAGCTATGCAACAATATAAAAATACATTGTAGGGTAAATTGTTACTGGCAGTACAGCAATTATTAGCAATGAGGAGGAATTTCTTCACTCAGAGGGTGGTGAATCTTTGGAATTCTCTACCCCAGAGGGCTGTGGATACTCAGTCGTTGAGTATATTCAAGACTAAGATCGATAGATTTTTGGACACTAAGGGAATCAAGGGGTATGGGGATTGGGCGGGAAAGTGGAGTTGAGGTCGAAGATCAGCCATGATCTGATTTAATGGCGGAGCAGACTCGAGGAGCCGAATGGCCAACTCCTGCTCTTATTTCTTACTTTCTTATGTTCAAATTTACTCCCAGCAGTGATAAATTAAACCTTTAATAACTACTTTAGCATACTATGGGTCATTTCTCTAACTCTCTGCTCAATGATTTACCACAAGAGTATCAAGTGCAGTAAAGTACTTTTTATAATCCTCTTCTAATGAGCTGTATTGATGACCCCAGGAATGACTGCCTGGCTCAGTAACCATGGAGACTATCTCCATGACGGCGTGATCTGCATCTTTCAGGGTGTTCTCTGACCTGCGATGACGCAGCACACGAATCACGTCCGGGTGTTTCCACACAACCACACCCCCCCCCCCTACTTTCGCGCGCACTTCGCGGCGACGTCACCGAGGATCGCTGGAGAATCAACGTCTCGAGCAAAAGCGAGAAAGTCAGGAGCGGGAGAGTTAACGGGAATCTCGCGGCCGCGTGTGCGCTCAGTCACCGGGGTAACGGCGGCGCGCCTGCTGCCCGCAGCTGACGGCCCACCTCGCTGCGACCATGCCGCTGCTTTTCCTGGAGCGCTTCCCCTGGCCCAGCCTGAGGACCTACACGGCCCTCAGCGCCGTGCTGCTGGCCGCCAGCCTCTTCAGCGCCTACTCCCACCTCAGCCTGCCGCCGGGCCAAGACCCGACCCCCGCCACGCGTCACCAGCCCAACCTCGGCGCTCCGACCCCCACCGACGCCATAAGCGGCGACCAGCTGATCGGAGCGGGCGAGGACAGCAGCGGTCGGGATGCCGGAGCGAACGCCGCGCAGCACAGGCCCCCGGAGGGTAACACGGATCATGGTGAAGCCGACCTGGGACCATCAAGCCGACCGGAGTGGGCCGACGGCCACGGACTCGCGCTGGAGATGGCCTGGTACTTGGTATCAGACGGCTGGTGTGTTTGGGTAAGAGTTTGCCCCTCTTTCCCCTCCCCGGGAAAATCTGTGCACCGAGAGAACTTTCTGTCTAAGGGAGGGAACTATTTACTTATTTAGGAAGGGGAGGAGTTTCTTTTACTTTTGGATTCCTCGCGACACAAAACTTGTACACGTGTAATTGAAATTTCAAAAGGAAAATTGCAAAAAATATTTCACAGAAGGAGCTTTTTAAATGTGGGAGCTGATAATTGGAATAAACGCACTGCTCCCAATGTCACTAGTCTGTTTCTGCACGTTCTGGTCATAATTCACTGAATCAGTGTTAGATTTTCAATCGATGTCCATATCTAGCCGACTTTGTCTTTGGGATGGAAACAAATGTTTTGATTCTCCGCTCTTGGGTGTTTATTTGTATTCTGTTGTCCTGGGGACCTTCACTTTAGATGCCAACAGCATCTAACAGCATTTTCCCTTTAAAAACAACATACGTATAAACCTTCAAGTCAGTTGTCTAAATGAATAATGCAAGAGTCACTTACGGTAAATAGTCTTTGAAACAGAAGTATCGACATTGTAATCTTGCTGTGTACAAGGTTTGATTCTGAGAAAACTGACGATCCATTTTGTCTTTCAATATTGGGTTCAGTATGTACTTATCAGTTTTAGGAAGTGTCCTATAGTCAGTTAGTTGAGAAGTATGACTAAGATTTTAAATATCCCATGAATATTTTGGAAAGTGTTTCAGGCTAGAATGAATGTGTGAGAAATGGGTGAAAACAGTGAAAAAGACTTGAGATTTATATGATTTAGATATCAACCTTACCCTCACATCGTGGTGAGCAAATCGCCTGTAAATGCCCTTCTAACTACTTGTGCATAGCTTTAGGAAAGAAGGAATTGCGGTGTTACGCTGGTTAATTTCCAAACTCTTGACAGATTTAAGATACATATAATCATTACACATATGAGCTTCAGCATTGAAGAATTATTCTGTAATGCAAACTTCAACTCGGCAGCAACAAGAGGGAGCCAAATAAATGTTTCAGCTATATTAGTTGGAGATGGCATTTCAAGCCAAGCTCAACCCTTTGTGATAAATTGGGTAAGGATTTATTCCATATGTATTAAATAACTAGATCTTTAGCCTTTTTTCCTTTCCTCTCCTGAAGGTGGGTACTTGTCCAAGTGGGTCAAATTACTCAGGGTCAAGCTTGATTATGATACCAATCATACCCTATGCCTACACATGTATACACTAAACAGATAAGCTGGATAGTGATCAGAAGCCCTAGGTATTTTTTCTCTTTTCTTACCTTAGCCTTTGTGTTTATATGCAAATTCTAGTGCCCCATACTGCTTCCCTAGCCAAGATTAGCTAGCTTTTCATAGATCAGGGATTGAACCTGGGACTTCCCTGGTATATATCGTACTACATTTGGATGAGGAATGTATTCATTGAGCTGTTAGATACCTGTCCATTAAGTGAGTTTGGAATGAACTCACTTAATACCCTGTTCTTTCCCTACCACTGCTCCACATGTAGTTAGGAGGATATTTTTCCAGTTTGCCAGGTGGGATCCATTCTAGAATTCTTGTGTCTCTGGTTAATATTTGTAAGAACTGCTTTGCCACAGGCAGTGTACTTGAGTGACAGATGGTCCGCAAGTGTTGTTCCAGTATTCATAAAAGGAGTGGTACATGAACTTGGAGATCAGTAAGCCTGACCACCATTGAGGGGAAAGCACAAGAGCATTCTTTGGGATAACACCGGTGCTCACTTGAACAGCATAGAATTCTAAAGAGGAGACAGCATTCATTTAAAAGCAATAGATATTTCCTCCCTATTCTACTTGAATTTGTGGAATAGATAACTGAACTGGGGAGTGAGGGCTACCTAGTGGATATTTACTTTCAGAAGGTATTTGGTGGAAGTTTCACTTGTCAGGCTTTTGAATAAATTCAAACATTAAGCTTTTAAAAAAGGTAGAGTTCATGGAATTAATGGGACATTATCTAACTAGATTGAAAAGCAATTTGGCAGTCTGAAATAGAAGAGCTGATGATTGAAATTTTTTGCCAGTTTGCTTACTTCAACGTGGGAAAAAAAAGTTTGGCAGGTGGTGGGAAGGAAAATGATTCAAATTGGTCAGGTGTTTCTGATCTCCTGACACAGTTAATTGTGTGGTCAGTTGTGTTAAATGAAGTCTAGATCCAAACTCTCTCTTTCTTCCCTTCTGATAGCACTGATGTATGCTGGAGATCAAGGAAAATAGATAAACAGCATTTAAAGTGTTCTAAATCAATTAAGCAGAAGGGTTGAGAATGGTGTATGGATTTATTGCCAACATATAATGTAAGAAATGCATGTTGGAACGATAAATGTGTACTTGATGAAGGAATGTCTAGTGGAAAAATATTTGAATGTGATTATTAATTATTCACTGAAAGTTTCTAATCTGAAGAAGTAATCAGCTAACCTAAACAAACACTAGGATCTATCTTGAAGGCTTTTAGTTATGTCAAACAAGTTATTCAAGCCTTGTATAGATCATTTGTGAAGCAAGGTTTGGGTGTCCGACTTTAAAAAAAAATCATTGTTGCATTGGAGAAGGGTCGGAGAAAGGAAAGGATGGTTCTAGAGTTTAGGTTATGAGTGGAGATTCCTGGACCAGAACCTGTTTGCAACGAACAAAAGGTTGATAGGAGACACGATCCAGGTCTTCAAAATGTTGAGAAGCATGGTTGCCAGCCTAACCCTGATGTGAAGGTTATTTGTCTGACTTGGATTGTGAATGCAAAACTGGAGGACAGAGGCTTAACATTAACAAGTGCCAAGTGAGATGAGATGAACTCCCCTCACCCCTTGCCAGAATACTGGCTATATGGAAAAGATTCCTAACAAAAGCAATTCATTCAGGGTTGATTAACTTCAAATAAAAGCTGGAGAAATTTAAGAGTTTTTTGAGGAAGTAATGGAGCGTATTGTGTATTTGGATTTTAAAATGCATTTCATAAGGTGCCACCTAGGAGGCTTAAAATTAAGTTACATAGTATTATTGGGAGTGTGACAGCATATGTAGGAAGTTGTTTAAAAGGAATCATTGAGTAGTGGCTAACGAATGTTTTTTGCACTAGCGGGATATAAACAGTGATAACTCTGAGGGTCAGTGTTGGGACCATTGCTCTTTTCAAGATACCTGAATGGTCTGTACTTGGTATTGTGCCCATTATACCCAAAATTTTCTGTGGTCACAAAAATAAGAAGTTTGGTGGTGAGCTTTGAAGAAGATTAAGCGACTTCAGGAGGACATAGACAATGGAAATTGGACAGATAGGTGTCAGATGAAATTTAATGCAGAGAAATGCGGGGTGTTACATTTTGGAAGGAAGGATAAGGAGTGGACAAATACACTAAATGCTAAAACTTTAAAAGGCATAGAGAAGCAGTGAGTTAAGGGTTCAGATACCCAAATGTTTGAGTGGTAGAACAAGTTGATAAAGCTATTTAAAAAAAAAACGCTCGTATGGGAAATCTAGGTATTATAAAAAGCAGCGTAGGAAAAAGGGCACAGGAATGGGACTAAGTGGCTCTATCAGAGAGCCGCACAGGTGTAATAGGTCGAATGGCCACCTTCTATGCTGTACGTTTCTATGATTTAGAGAACAGAGTTGAAGGTTTTATGGGTAAATATAGAGTTATACAATCAAGTACATGTAGGATAAAATAGCTCCCATGCTACTGGGGGAAGGATGTTGGCTGTGAAGAACAAATGCCCAGGGTTGAATATTGGAGCGTAATGAGAATTGAGGAGTTTTAAATGACCTTTGGAGGTTAGGGACTATTTATGCAGAAATTTCCCTTGGGAGATTAAGTAAGTGGGATAGAGTCAATGATTGCGTAGATCGTATGTGTGCAGAAGAAGCAGATTTGATGGGCTAATTGGCCTTTTCTTACTCCTTGCTATCTTAGGTTGGTAAGCTATTCCAGGAACATGCACATGCAGTTCAACTTGTAGGGTTTTATATAGCCTGGACATAGCTGTGCTAAATTGGGCACTGTGATGCCAATAATATGCTGAGGAAGTAGTCGAGGTGTGAAAAATAGTCCTTGAAGGGTTGATCATTTTCAGCTCAAGTTATTTGTTGCCAGACCTGGTTTAATGACTTGCTGAAACTGAATGCAAACCATATTTTTGGTGCCCAAGACCAGTTTTACTTTGGGCTATGTATTGGTCAAGAACTGCAAATATGCTGCTATATGACCTTCTGTTCTCCAGTTCAGAACGTTGCCTGGCAGAATTAGTGTTCCATTAGGAGGTATTACTATTTAGTTGTAGCAGTTGTTCATATGGATTTGGCATAATAAAAAATGTTGCAAGTCAATGAGACCAGCATCTCCAAAACTCAGTAGCCTTAAGGTTACCTGCAGCTTTGTCTGCTGAAATTTTGCCATGGTTGTAAAACAATAACACTGGCTGCTTTTGTACTTTGGATGGCCTGTGCCAACTGAATGTCACACTGCTTTTGTGCCTGGATAAGAAGTACAATTGATTAAAGTTTATAGAGATTGTATGCCGCTCACTGCTATTGGAGGGTTTTTCTTTTTGGCCAGTTGGGTATCTGAAATGCATAGAAAGCCATGTTTTAATCTCTTAAACCATGTTACAGAGAAACCCACAGAGGTAGAGTTTCTGCTAGCTCAATAATGTGTGCACACTGTTTTCCTATAGGGACACACCTCAGTTACCAAAGTCTGTAGAGAGCTTAGGTGTTGGTTGGCAAGAGCCCTTACTTAGTTTGAGTGTGTGCAGGGTAGTGCTAGAGTTCAATCAGCTAAGATCACACACCCAACTAGTAAAGCATTGGTAAGCATCCTGCAGCTTATCCAGCAATAACTACCTTACGCAATAGGGCATTGGCTTGCAGTGTTATTTATAGCTGAGTGGGAAGAATTCCAGTCTCCAATGATAGGCTGACTCCTCCAGGTTCCATTAGTGAGCCCAGCTGACTGGTTAATTATCAACAGTGCCCTTGAATGCTGTAGACCTCCATAGCTTAAGTATCGGATTGGCAGATCTGACGCAAAGATTTGATTTGAACTTCCTTCACAGACATGTCTTCTGAGCCACTTTGACCTGCTGCTTAATTCCCTTCTCTTTTTCTCCTCTTTCTCCCTCTTTTTCCCCCCCCCCCCCACCCCCCCCCCATACCTCAAGGATGATAATGACTAGTTAGTAATTAACCAACAATACTAACTTACACTCTATCGCTTTAATATAGAACAATGTTCCAAGGCGCTTCACAGACGCATCATCAAAAAAAATGGACACTGAGCCAAGGAAGGATATATAGGTTGGGTGACCTTGGACATAGAGCTGGGTTTTAAGGAGGGTCTTATAGGAGGAGAGGGAGGTGTAGAGGCTTAAGGAGAGAATCCCAGAGTGTGGGGCCTAGACAACTGAAGGCATGGCTGCTAATGATGGATTGAAAGAATTTGGGTGTGTGTGCAAAAGAGGCCAGATTCAGAGGAATGTGGAGTGGGGGGGGGGGGCTTTAGGGCTAGAGGAGATTACAGAGACATGGAGGGGTGAGACCGTGAAGGGATGTAAACACAAGGATGAGAATTTTAACTTTGAGGTGTTGGAGAGCTGGATGCCGATGTAGGTTAATGAGTGAGCAGGACCTGGTATGGGATAGGATATGGACAGCAGAGTTTTGGATGAGCTGAAGTATATGGTGGGTGGAGGATGGTCAGGAGAGCATTGGAATAGTTGAGTTTGGAGGTGACCAAGGCATGGATGAAGCTTTCAGCAGCAGATGAGCTGAGGTAGGGGTGTTGGCAGGTGATGTTACAGAGGCGATCTTTGTGATGGACAGGATATGAGGTCGGAAGCTCAGCTTTGGGTTGAATAGAATGTTGAGGTTGTGAGCTCTGTGGTTCAGGGAGGGTTATGAAAACATTGGTAAGGGTACGTTGGTAATGAGTCCATTTACCCACTTGTAATGTCTCCAGATAGTTCCAGATCTAAAGCCGTTTTCTTGATCATATGTAGAATTTAATCAATCTGGTAATTTGTTTCAGCAAACTTGAATCCAATACTCCAAATGTTGCTTATTACTAATGGCCAGGGAGGGGTATGAAAACAGCGGTAAGGGTACGTTGTTTGTGATGGGGACCAAAGATGATGGCGTTAGTCTTCTCAATGTTCAGTTGGATGAAAATGCCGCTCATCCAAGACTGACCACTTTTGTTTTGAGTGAACATTTCAGGGGGAGGAAATTTGGCTAGTTTTGGCACAGCAGTTTGCTTGCAACAAATGCTGCTCATCTAACCTGAGATGCTCAGACAGCACCAAGTGAAATGTCCCATTTATACAGCAGTTTGTTTGTAAAGCAGGGAAAAATTATACCTGTTCAGGGTTTCTGGTCCCATGTGGGAGATTTAGGGTTTCTGGGGTTGAAATTTGACCAAATACCTTAGTGTGCCAGTTTACAAATCCCAACAGTAATCTTGGCTTGGACGAAATCAGTAATGGCCCACCTTTTCTTGCTGTGGTTTTCTTGACTTAACTAACAAATATTTGTATTTTTACCTCAAGTACTTTTAGTATGCCAGGAGTGAGACCAGTCACTGCTGTAAGGGGAGAAATTGCTGCAAATGGAGAGTACAGTTAAGGAGGTGGTGGGTGAGTTGTGGAACAAAACTTGGTAATGGAGTCCATTTACCCATTTGTAATGTCTCCAGATAGTTCCAGATCTAAAGCCATTTTCTTGATCATATGTGGAATTTAATCAATCTAGTAATTTATTTCAGCAAACTTGAATCCAATTTTCTATATACTCTCAATGTTGTTTATTACAGTGGGTGGGGTATTCTTCCATTTCTGAATTTGAAGGCTAATGCTGCAATAAACTAACTTCTTTAATTTCTGTGGTCCAGATTAACATGTTACTTAATGAAATGTGTACTGTACATGTGTCCTAAATAAAAATCAATTGAATATCTAGTTGGCACCGTGTTACAAAACTGTAATTCAGTAGACTTGTTTATAAACAGACCCAGAGTTTGAATTTCAACTGTAAACTCACTACCAGTTATTTAACTAGTGGGAAGGATATAGAGGAGCAAATTTGCAGGGAAATTACAGAGATGTGCAAAAGCTATAAAGTAGTGATATATGGGGACTTCAACTATCCTAATATAGACTGGGATAACAACAACAATAACTCATAATAATAATGTAAGGGGCAAAGAGGGGGAGGAATTTTTGAAATGTGTTCAGGATAACTTTCTTGACCAGAACGTTTCTGGCCCAACAAGGAAGGAGGTATTGCTGGACTTGGTTGTAGGGAATGAGGTGGGCCAAGTGGAGCAAGGTCAGTGGGGGAGCGTTTAGGGAGCAGCGATCATCGTCTCATAAGGTTTAGAATAGCTATGGAAAAAGACATTGACCACTCTAAAGTAAAAATACTCAATTGGAGGAGGGCCAATTTCAATGGGATGAGAACAGATCTTGCCCGGGTAAATTAGAATCTAAGATTGGCAGGCAAAACTGTAATTGAACAGTGGGTAGCCTTTTAAGAGGAGATGGTTCAGGTACAGTCTAGGCACATTCCCACGAGGCAGAAAGATAGGGCAACTCAAGGCAGAGGTCCCTGGATGACAAAAGAGGTAGCGAGTAAGATGAAATGGAGAAAAGGGGCATATGGCAGATGTCAGGTTGATAACACAAGTGAGAACCAGGCAGAATATAGAAAGTTCAGAAGGGAAGTGAAAAAGGAAATAAGAGGGGCAAAGAGAGTATGAGAATAGACTGGTGGCAAACATAAAAGGGAATTCTGAAGTCTTCTACAGGCATGTGAACAGTAAACGGGTCGTAAGAGGAGGGGTGGGGCCGATTAGGGACCATAAAGGAGATCTACTCATGGAGGCAGAGGGTATGGCCGAGGTACTAAATGAGTACTTTGCATCTGTCTTTAGCAAGGAAGAAGATGCTGCCAGAGTGTCAGTAAAGGAAGATATAGTTGAGATACTGGATGGGCTAAAAAATGATAAAGAAGAGGTACCTGAAAGGCTAGCTGTACTTAAAGTAGATATTGCTGAGAGAAGTAAGGGTGGAAATTGCGGAGGTACTGGCCATAATCTTTCAATCAACCTTAGATACGGGGTTGGTGCCGGAGAATTGCAAATGTTACACCCTTGATCAAAAGAGTATAAA
This sequence comes from Heptranchias perlo, assembly GCF_035084215.1. NCBI lineage: Eukaryota > Metazoa > Chordata > Chondrichthyes > Hexanchiformes > Hexanchidae > Heptranchias > Heptranchias perlo. The sequence continues at coordinate 15,677,496 of NC_090340.1, forward strand.
GATAAACCCAGCAACTATAGGCCAGTCAGTTTAACCTCAGTGGTGGGGAAACTTTTAGAAATGATAATCCGGGACAGAATTAACAGTCACTTGGACGAGTATGGATTGATTAGGGACTACCAGAACGGATTTGTTAAAGGCAAGTTGTATTTAACTAACCTGATAGAGTTTTTTGATGTGGTGTACATGGACTTTCAAAAGGCGTTTGGTAAAATGCCGCATGGTAGGCTTAACGCCAAGATTGCGGCCCATGGAATAAAGGAGACAGTAGCGACGTGGGTGCAGAATTGGCGAAGTGACAGGAAACATAGAGTAGTGGTGAACGGTTGTTTTTCGGACCGGAGGGAAATGTACAATGGTGTTCCCCAGGGGTCAGTGCTGAGACCACTGCTTTGCTTGATATATATTAATGACTTGGGTGTACAGGGCACCATTTCAAAATTTGCAGATGACTCAAAACTTGGAAGGGTAGTGAACAGTGAGGAGGATAGTGAGAGACTTCAAGAGGATGTAGATAGGCTGGTGGCATAGGCGGACATGTGGCAGAAAAGTGCAAAGTGATACATTTCGGCAGGAAGAACGCGGAGAGGCAATATAAACTATAGGGCACAATTCTAAAGGGGGTACAAGAACAGAGAGATCTGGAGGTATATGTGCACAAATCGTTGAAGGTGGCAGGGCAGGTTGAGAAAGCGGTTAAAAAAGCATACAGGATCCTGGGCTTTATAAATAGAGGCATAGAGTTCAAAAGTAAGGAAGTTATGTTGAACCTTTATAAGATACTGGTTTGGCCACAACTGGAGTATTGTGTCCCGTTCTGGGCACCCCACTTTAGGAAAGATGTGAAGGCATTAGAGAGGGTGCAGAAGAGATTTACTAGAATGATTCCAGAGATGAGGGGCTTTAGTTACGTGGATAGACTGGAGAAGTTGCGGTTGCTCTCCTTGGAGCAGAGAAGGTTGAGAGGAGATTTGATAGAGATATTCAAAATCATGAAGGATCTAGACAGAGTAGATAGAGAGAAACTGTTCCCATTGGCGGAAGGGTCAAGGACCAGAGGACATAGATTTAAGGTGATTGGCAAAAGAACCAAAGGTGACATGAGGAAAAACTTTTTTACACAGCGAATGGTTAGGATCTGGAATGCACTGCCCGAGGGGGTGATGGAGGCAGATTCAGTCACGCCCTTTACAAGGGAACTGGATAAGTACTTGAAAGGAAAAAAATTGCAAGGCCACGGGGATAGGGCAGGGGAGTGGGACTAGCTGGATTGCTCTTGCAGCAAGCCAGCACGGACTCGATGGGCTGAATGGCCTCCTTCCGTGCTGTAATCTTTCTATAATTCTATGATTTTAATTATAAATTATATACTGTACATATTTGTTGTACCAGCATAAAATGCTGGTTTTTTGACTCTGCAGTTCCAGAAATTACTACCTCCTGATGTGCTGTATTAAAATATTTTAAAATTCTTTGTTACTTTATTTTCTTTGACAACTTTAGGGTGCCTGACATGAATCACCACTTGTGCCACCCTCTAGTGTTATTAAATCTGTGCTATGTGCATTCAGAATGATCTAAAAACAAACTCAAAAAGCAAATTCTTCAAATCATTTGTGAATGGATGCATGTTCAGGTGCCCCTCAATAGCTCAGTGTGTTTGGGCAATGAGTAGTTTAGCCATACAGACCAGGAAGTTGCCAGGTTTGATTTCCAACCTAGGCTGAATTATCTGATCTCAGTCATTTGGCAGTAGGTGCACTATAATTTCTCCGCAGGTTAGGAAGGAGGAAGCTGGGCAGGCCTCCCATTCCTTGGCTACAATGCCCCCATTGTTGATCAACTTGCATAAAGAGTTGCCAGTTGGAAGCAATACTGGAGGTTGCCCAGTGTCTGTGGCAGTGTGACCCAGCAATACTTAGCACCTTTTGAGAGAAAAGTGTCAAAGAAGACATTTTTTAAAAAAAACCTTAAATTTTGAATTAAATGTACACCAGGGAGTATTTTACACAAAATAAACTGAGGTGGCACTTACTGCATGGTTCAGGTGCTGCATGCTTGAGTTATTTCTGCTGCAGTGTGACTGCTTTATTTTGCATAAACCTCCAGTCCCTAATGTATGATCTGTGTATACTGAGCCGTTTGTTTCTGAAAAGCATAGAGCAGGTGTGCTGCGAGCAGTTGTGCTTTGATGTGGAGAAAGGGCATATGAGCTGAAGATACATTTTTTTCCAGCAGCAGATTACTTACTGATAGTAAGTTATTTTGTCCACTGCAGTTTCAGTCAGGACTTTACAAGGATCCTTGGGGAAAATAGGTTTCAAAACTGAAAGCAGTTTGAACCTGTAGGACTAGCCTGCTAAGGTGTGGATCTGTTGGAAAACCAGCTTTGAGTTGTAGTGCTCACCAAACCTGTTAAAATTTAGACCTGAAGTGAGTTGTCTGGTGCACAGAAACTGTTTGGATATACATGCACCTGTCCCTGGAGTGCATCTTGTGTCCAAATTCACTTCAATTTTATGTCTGCCTCTGCATCTGATCAGTTCATGGGTTTAATTTTCCTTCTCATTAGCATTCTGGTACTGGAACTATTATTAGCCTGCAATTTCTTCAAGTACTGGTGTCTGCTGGGTCATGTGCAAGTACTGCCACAGTACTTTTGTTCCTGGGTCAGGTTTTATGCCCACTTGGAAGTGAACTTTTTAAACTAATACAGTTGATGCCACAACATGCTGGAATGTTAGTTTAGGCCTGCAACTCCTATGCCATACATTTGCAGATAACCCATGTTTCCCCTCAGACAGAGAATGGAATAGCAAATGGATATCTTGAGGAAGACAGTTGAAAAAGTTAAGTTAATTTAATAAAAAACTGAAACATTCAAACAGATTTCCCATGATTTAATGTTAACTGCATGAGAATAATGCAGTGTCAGCTATTGCATTTGTAGACAGTTCAACTAAGTGCAGAAAGAAAGAAGGTAAGAATTGTGCTTCAGAGTTAGCGGTCTAAGGACATTTGGAGTAATGCAAAATGCAGTCATAGGATTTTGTTGATTGTAATGGCTCTCGGCACACATCTCTCATCCACGAAGCTTACCACCTGCTCCCTTGATTCTCTCTTGTCTCAGCTGCTTGATTCCCTCCTGACCCAATTTCACCTCATCAGGCCCTATGTTTGCCAAAGCCATCAACTTGTCTCTTTCCTCTGACAATATCCATACCTCATTCAAAACTGCGATTATTATCCCTCTCTTCAAAACCACTATTATCAATCCTATCCTTGTGAAACCCATTACTAACTTCTCCATAATCTCCATAGACTTCCCTCCAACCTTCCTTTTCACTTCAAAGTTATGGAATGTATCATTGCCGTACAACTGTATTCCCACTATTCCTTGTTTAAGACCCTCACTCTAACGTTCACCCCGCACACTGTGACTGTGATTATGGCTCTCTATCTCTCCTTATTCTGCCGCCTTTCACATCATCATCTCCCGTGTCTCCTTTACATTCTGTTTCTGTGGTGCTGCTCTCTCCAGGTTCCGGTCAAACCTGTTACATTGTCAACATTTATCATCTACAGCAGCTTCTCCTCCATTGCCCACGTGGTCATTTCTCATGTACCTCCATCTTTGATCCCTTCCCCTTCACCTCGGCTTGATTCAGTTGATGGCACTCTTGCTTCTGCCTCAGTAGTTTTTGTTTCATGCCCAGCTGCAGGTCTTGAACACGCAATCTAGGCTGACAATTCTGAGGGGACATTTTTGGTGGTGTAGTGTTCTGAATAGTGTCATGGGACTTTCAATGTCTCATCCAAAGAAGAGCACAGAGTCTACCCTGTGTCCTAGCCAGCAGACTTCCCTTAACCAAGATTGGTTTAAAAAAAATTAACAGGTTAAAAATTAACATGTTAAATTAATAGAGGGAGAAAATTGAATGAGTAAACTAGCAAGAAATATAAAAATAGATTGTAAGAGCTTCTACAAGTATGTAAAAAGGAAGAGATTAGCAAAAGTAAATGTGGGTCCCTTAGAGACAGAAGAAATTATAATGGGGAATAAGGAAATGGCAGAGACGTTAAACAAATATTTTGTATGTGTCTTCACAGTAGAAGACACAAAAAACATACCGGAAATAGTGGAGAACCCAGGGTGTAATGAGAGTGAGGAACTTAAAGTAATTAAAATTAGTAAAGAGAAAGTACTGAAGGAATTAATGGGACTAAAAGCTGACAACTAATGGCCTGCATCCTAGAATTTTAAAAGAGGTGGCTGCAGAGATAGTGGATGCATTGGTTTTGATCTTCCAGAATTCCCTAGATTCTAGAACGGTCCCTGTGGATTGGAAGGTAGCAAATGTAACCCCGCTATTCAAGAAAGGAGGGAGAGAGAAAACAGGGAACTATAGGCAAGTTAGCCTGACATCAGTAGTATGGAAAATGCTAGAATCTATTATTAAGGATGTAGTAACAGGGCACTTAGAAAATCATAATATGATTAGGCAGAGTCAACATGGTTTTATGAAAGGAAATCGTGTTTGACAAATCTATTAGAATTTTTTGAGGGTGTAACTAGCAGGGTAGATTAGCAGGAACCAGTGTATTTTGGATTTTCAAAAGGCATTCAATAAGGTGCCACACAAGGTTGTTACACAAGATTAGGGCTCATGGGATTGGGGGTAATATATTAGCATGGATTGAGGATTGTTTTCTGTCCATAAACCAGAGCGTAGAAATAAATGGGTCGTTTTCAGGTTGGCAGGTTGTAACTAATGGGGTGCTGCAAGGATCACTGCTTGGGCCTCAGCTGTTTACTATATATATCAATGACTGACATAAGGGGACTGAGTATAACGTATCCAAGTTTGCTGCTGATATAAAGCTAGGAAAGTAAGCTGTGAAGAGGATGCAAAGAGACTGCAATGGCATAAAGACAGGTTAAGTGAGTGGGCAAGAAGGTGGCAAATGCAGTATAATGTGGGGAAATATGAATTATCCACTGTACTAGGAAGAATAGAAAAGTAGAGTATTTTTTAAAAGGTGAGAGACTAAGAAATGTTGGTATTCAGAGGGATTTGGGTGTCCTTGTACATGAATCACAGAAAGTTAACATGCAGGTACAGCAAGCAATTAGGAAGGCAAATGGTATGTTAGCCTTTATTGTAAGGGGGTTGGAGTGTAAGAGTAAGGAGGTCTTGCAATTATATAGGGCTTTGGTGAGACCACACCTGGAGTACTGGGTACAGTTGTGATCTCCTTACCTAAGGAAGGATATACTTTCCTTAGAGGCTGTGCAACGAAGATTCACTAGATTGATTCCTGGGATGAGAGGGTTGTCCTATGAGGAGAGATTGAGTAGAATGGACCTATATTTTCTGGAGTTTAGAAGAATGAGAGGTGATCTCATTGAAATGTATAAAATTCTTAGAGGGCTTGACAGGGTAGATGCTGAGAGGCTGTTTCCACTGGCTGGAGAGTCTAGAACTAGGGGTCATAGTCTCAAGATAAGGGGTGGGCCATTTAGGACCGAGATGAGAAAAATTTCTTCACTCAGAGGGTTGTGAATCTTTGGAATTCTTTACCCGAGGGCTGTGGATGCTCAGTCATTAAGTATATTCAAGACTGAGATTGATTGATATTTAGACCCTAAGGGAATCAAGGGATATGGGGATAGGGTGGGAAAGTGGAGTTGAGGTCGAAGATCAGCCATGGTCTTATTAAATGGCGGAGCAGACTCAAGGGGCCATATGGCCTACTCCTGCTCCTATTTCTTATGTTAACATCTCAGTTTTGTTTGTGGGACTATGCTGTATGCAAAATGGCTACTGCCTACAAAACAAGTGACCGCATTTTAAACTAGTTGTATTTGAAGCGGTTCAGGAGCTTATGACAGTCATAAGGTGCTATTCAATCATGCAAGTTCATTCATTCTTGTATGCTACCTTTTGGATATACAGTCTGGTAGCATGGGTCAACTTTTGTGTGAGGTCAACTTCCACATGTATGCTGACAGCGCCCAGTTCTATACCCCTGCTTCTTCCACTGATCCAAAAGCCACTGCTGCTCTGTCCATCTGCCTGACTAACATCAAGACCCAGATGAGCTAAAATTTCTTACAGCTTAATGTTGGAGCGACAAAAGCTAACCTCTTGAACTCTCACCAGCACGTACGTGTCTATGGCCTTGATTCCATCAACTATCAGCTGCCACCTTAGGCTGAGGAGGGAGGTATGGAACTTTAGTGTACTGTCTGACTCCGAACTTGGTTTCCTCCCCCTTTGATCGGTTACCAAGACTGCTTTATTCGACTTTCACAGCATTGCCCGCCACCACTCATATCCTTTTCCCCACCTTGTCAAAATTCTAGCTCTTTCCTTCTAACGCTGGCCTCAACCCTCTTCAAGTTGCAACTGATTCAAATGCCACTGTCCACATTCTCATCCACACGAAGTCCCAAATGCTGACACTCGCATCCACTCCGAGCTCCACTTGCTCCCAGTGTTGACTTCAAAATCTTTGTTCTTCCTTTTAAATTCCTTTGTGACCTCACTGTGTCCTACCTTAATGATCTTCACCCTCTGCTTCTCTAACACAAGGCTCCTCCTTATCTCCCCAGTTGCACCATTGGTGGCCACTCATTCAGCTAGCTACTTGCTGCTGTCTGGAGCAACCCCCTGCCCAGATCCTTTCACCATGCCACCTCGCCTGCTTTCAAAACTCTTTTGTGCAGCTTATGATCCTACCGCCGCACCCCCCGCCCCCCCCCCCCCCCCCAACTTTTTCCCTTCATGCTCATGCTCCCTTACAATGAGTGAAAACTCTTAAGAAGTCACATTGGTATACTTTTATGCACTCCCTTATAGCTGTGCAGTACTGCTTTTGGCACATCCATGCGTATTGCATACATGGAAACATATTACCATTCCGACCTCCCAGCCAGGGAGTAGTGCATTAGAATGAGGGCCTAAATAGGTGGAAAATAAATGGAGTACAACTTTATTTAGTACAGAGACTGAGGGCTCGATTTTGCAATGGTGGCGGGTTGGCGGCAGGGCGGGGGTGCGGTGGTGAAGGTGCACGTGGCAAACCTGCATGAATAAAATTTACTGTTTCTGACGCGATCGCATGTTGATTGCTGATGATTAACGTCCGCTCCGGGTTTCACGCCCAGCAGCCAGCTTGATTGACAGGCTGGCTGCCATCAGGAGCTGCAATGCAGGGGGAGAAGAGAGAGGGAGAGAAAGAGAAAGAGAGAGAGAGAGTGAGACGTCATCCAGCGCTGGAATGGAAGACTGGGGTTGGGGGGTGCGTGGGGTCAGAGAGGGAGACATTGGAGCAGGGTGCAAAAGTAGGTTCATTTTGTGTTTTAATTTCCTTCAATGGTTTTTGATGTACTTTATTTAGTTTATTTTTCGCTGATTCTGGTTTCACCAGGCGTGAATCAGAAGCGGTGGGCAAGCTGCCCAGGTAAGTTTTAAAAAAATCGCTACAATTACTTCATCTGTCACAGGTAAAGTGCCTTAAGTACCTCAATGAGGTACGTTTGGCTCTTTAATTGTCATGCGGGACTTCTGTTTTCGAGTCGCCCACGTGCACAGAGGTGGGTCCCTGGGAAACTCGGAAGTCGGCGGGTTGGAGCCGGCTTCCGAACCCGAACGGGAATTCTGCGATTTTCCCGAGCCCCCCCCCACCCCCAACGCATCAGCAATTGCCCCCTAAAATTCAGCCCTGAGTTTTTAAGTGAATTCTGGGTGTCTTGAATTTTCCCAAAGTTTCTCCAAGTTCCTTGTCTGATTTTCCTGGTCTTATCACAATCTTTTGCAATCTCTTGCTCTTAAATTTTCTTTGGTTTTAGTGAGATTCTTTTTGCTAACCCATAGGATCTCTACAGAAGGCCACATAGCCACTGAACAGGCTTCTTTGAATTCTATACAGGTCTCTAGTGCTGTATCACATGGCCCTCTGAGTATTACCCTGAAACTAATTTTTACAGAGTCATAAATCTCAGTATTGTAACATTTTCAATATTGGCATCTGGTTAAGCATGCCAGCAAAGAAAACTGTGTTTATATTTATATAAACAAGTGTTATGCAAAATAAATTCTTGTGACGTTTGGATGCTATTCTCATAGAAACATAGAAAATAGGAGCAAGAGGAGGGCATTTGGCCCTTCGGGCCTGCTCCGCCATTCAAAATGATCGTGGCTGATTGTCTAACTCAAAACCCTATTCCTGCTTTTTCCCCGTATCACGTGATCCCCTTTAGCATTAAGAAATATATCTGTCTCCTTCTTGAATACATCTAATGACTTGGCCTCCACTGCCTTCTGTGGTGGAGAATTCCACAGGTTCACCACCCTCTGAGTGAAGAAATTTCCCCTCATCTCTGTTCTAAATGGCATACCCCGCATCCTGAGACTGTGACCCTTCTCGACTGTCTTAAGCTATTCTTGTTAAGCTATTACTGTAGATTAAATTGCAGTTCCATATCCATTACGTGCAGAAAGTCTAGGACTAGTTACAGGATCTACCTTGGGCAGACATGAAAGAAGTGCTGATGTTTGTGGCACAGAGCAACTTGGCTTGTTGAGAAGGTAAAGTAAAAGGTAAGGTTTTTTAAAAAAAAAATGGGAATACAATATCGCTGTTGCGTGTGGTAACCAACAGTCCTCTGCTCCTTTCTCTGTGATTGCCCAGAAAGTTAACTTGGGGATGAGGAGAGAAGGATTTCATTGCTAAGCTTCCTGCATATGTATATGTCAGTCAGTGATGTGTTTGGCCATATAGCTGCCCACTGTTCTTTGAAATTAGACTAAATATTTGATCCTGTTCTTTGTAAACCCAATTAGGCAAGAATTGCTGCAAACCAACAGTGCGCAGAGTGGCTACGTCACAAGCAAATGTTAATCGTCTCAACTGATCTGATGATATATGCTGACCATATATTACTAATATATATTAACCTTCTAGTAATCACACCAGAATTTTAAACCCTTCAGTGTAAATAGCAGCATACTGGTATCAAAACTGAACCACCCTAGTAAAATTAGCCAGATGCATAGGAATGGGCATAAGGTATTATAGTCAAGAGAATTAGATCGTTAAAACTGTATGAGTTATGGTTTATTAAGTCTACTATTCAACTATATTCTAATCTTTTTAATCACCCTCATATTTTTCCTTTAAATATAGTGAATTGTTTATTTCCTGGAAATGGCCTATTAATTGCAATGTATTGAAATCTTTTACCACCAATATTATTTCACCTATTTTGTATTGCGGATTGTATTGCTCACTGTATCTACTACAAAATACAAAAACTGGAACAAGTAGATTTTTTTCTGGAATAAATCAGCGTATAATGGATACCCAGGAGCAATTATGGGCAATAATATTTTTGAGCCATTTGGAATGCTTTGTGTGCTGGGTGGGATAACAAATGTTGCTGCAGACAAGTATAACGGTGATGCATCTTTCATAAATTTGATCTTGATTACTGGAAGGACAAAGACTGATGAAACTGCTTGCTGTGTTGATGGTCAAGTCTTAGATTTACCTTTGGCCGATTTATTCTGACCTACACTGGATCAGCAAATGATGGTTAGCTCTAGGCATGAACCTTTTCGTGCAAAGGATCAAGGTAGATGTGGTGTGTGAAGGTTCCTTACAAGCTTTCTATTCTGATATGTTTTGATTTGATAAAGAGGCTATGGTGCAGCCATATCAGCTCTTGTGTTCCTGACATCCACTTGGATTATCTGGCTTAATTGCTAGTAACTCTTGAGATGCTGCTCCAGTTATAATTTTGTGGAGGACAGTTGACCTGGCTATATCTTCAGTATTTTAGAAGGATGGACTCTTGTGAGGAGTAGCCCATCTGGTCTCCATTCCTTGGGAACCCGACTCAGTTCAAGGGAAAAGATAAAATTTCTTTGCAGCCTTTCAAGTCGGGCTACAATATTATATTACTGACCAGACGTAAGCTTTGTGAAATACAGTAGATGTTGATTGTAATTAGGGGAGAACTAGCAGATTCATACTCAATTGTAATACCTATTAGGTCAAATAGGCTGTTTACACTCACTGCCTAGGCTTGCGTGAGAAAAATGTCCAATTTACTGTAATACTGGAATGCTTTTAGCAACAATGGAACTGTACCACAACAAGTTTCTGCATGTTCATGAGAGGAGGGGAGCAAGTTTTGGTAAAGGTGGTGGAGTACAAAATCAATTCTGGGAGAGCTTTCTTGAAGATTGCCAGTCTTTTATCTTTCCCATCCATCTTTTGCCACCTGTTCTCACCAGTTGTATATCATAAGAGGAAGGGTTGAATGTGCTCTGGACTACTTGGTGAGATAGTTCTCTTGAAATTGTTTCTAAATCTTTTGAATACAATGTGGAGTTGGTGAACGGTTTTTATTCTGCTTTGATTATTTAGTCTTTGCCATTGAAGTGATAGCCACACTTGCGACCAATGATTGTAATGTAATCACTGAATTTATTGAGTGATTAGCAAAAAATTATACGGTTATAAGTGCCAGTGAAATGACTGCAACAGTTCAATATCGAGCTTGTGCTTCGTTGTTCAGTCATGATATCAATTCTTCAATTTGTTGCTTTGTAACTCACTGACAGCTGTGTGTTGGCCTATAGTTTCTTTGCTGGTTGTGGAGTGAACTGCCTTAGAAAGACATAGAGCTTTGTACAGGTTTTTTTATGTCTTGACCAACTCCAAAGGTAATCTATACTACCTGGGCTCCAGTAATTGCACAAGATTTCTATGAAAGTGTTCCACTTCCCTGGTACCAGCTTTGTTGCAAATATTGATAGGAAGTTCCTTGTTTCGCAAAGTGTTGGTCTTATTGCTTCACTTGTGAAATAGCTAATAAACAGCCAGGGTAGCTCTGAGCCGTGAAATCAGAGTGTACAATTCCCCATGTTGTGAATTTCCAATCTTGTGCTGTTTGGGAAACTGTCCTGTGTCTTCCCATAGTGAGGGGGATGAGCTCAAGTAGAAAGTCCCCTCATGTTGCTTTCTTGTATTTCCAAATAGCTAGATCAAGAACATCATTGGTTGAAGTGTGAAGAAATGGAACGGTTTAAATTCAGGGCTGATTCAGAGAGAAGAGGCTGGTCATGATAAATAGGGCGAAAACCCACAAAATCCTCAAGGCACGCCTAGCCTAGAAACCACATATCTATTTACCGTGACCCTATTTTGTCAGTCACTAAAGCCCACCACAGGAATGTGACTTTTCGTAATATATTTTAAAAAAAACCTTTCTTTACAAATCCTCAGAGCTGAAAATTTTAGATTATAGGGTTTTTAACTAGTCTGAAAGTGAAATCTTTCCAAATATGCCTGTGGGTTCTTTAGCCAGAAAAAGTAGTACTGCATTTCTGATGGGTTGGTTTCTTTAAAGTGCGTGGATTTCAGCGGTAACCATCTGTTCCAGACTTTTATTTGGTCTCGTCCTGCCGATAACCTTCGATAGTTGGTTAATAATGTGGCTGTAGCAGTTCACGATGTAATGGTGAGATGATGCAATAGAATAAGGAGGCGCAATGCAAGCTGTTTACAGGTTGGCAGATTACTGAAAGGACAGTATTTGAGTCGGGTTACAAGCTCCTCCCATATATATGTATATGTGTATGTATATATATATATATATATATATATATATATATATATATAGGCTACTGTCTGCAGCATGAAGAATCACTTCACCAGATAAAAACCTGGATTCTTCATACTACAGCACTACTCCAGTGAAATCTCAGAGAACTGTAAATGGATCTTTCCCAATTGCTTCAGGACCCTTAGGATGAAGTGGGAGCTGGGCAAGCTTAACATACAAAATAAGGAAACACGTGGCCCAAGAAGCAGTAATGCAGGAAATCCACTACTGCGGAAAATATTTCTACAGTCACAGTGACCTTCATGTGTGTTTTTTTCCAAATTACCCATAATTTACATTAATACAAAATCTTGTGCACTGCTTTTTGTACTTCTGGATTTTAGAAATTGTTTTGAATTATAATCTGTGGCGAATGGAAATGGTAGACCTGACTCTGTGAGGACGGAGTGATCTTAAATCCTTTTTCCTCTCTTTCCTGCCCCCCCCTTCCCAGCTTTCCCCATGCCATATCACCCCCTGGGTGAAAGAGTGGGCTGGATAGTAATTCTCTCTGGCTTTTTCAATGCTGCTGTAACTGTCTGTCTGAATATGTGTGAAGGTGGCCAGACTTCGGGAAGATTGATTCTCCTGCCAGTGATTTTCTTCCTTTTCTGTGGAAAATTGCCTGAATTCCATTTATTATTTACAGCTGGGATACAAATTCCTTATGTGGGTTTGAGCACATTGCTTTGGGTCTCCAACATTACTGCATTACTCCATGCATTACCATGCCATTCTAAGTCTCGACACTGAAAGGACAGAAATGGGGTAAAAGAGAATGTGATTTGAATAATATTATAGTAGATCAATGCGCGAGTGACTTATAGCAAGGATGAACATGAAAAATGTAAATTTTCTACTGTTCGTGTTGCACAGTGCACTCCTACAGCATATGCTCAATGGGTAGAACCATTCAAGACAGTCCTTGATTTTTTTTTTCAAAAAATATACTTTATTCATAAAATTTGCAGCAAAACATACAGTACAGTTGTCATATCACATTCCAAACGTACACAATACAGATTATACAATTTGCAGGTTACATCAAGTACAGTTCAATGAACACATTGTACATAATTACAGTTCATGACACTCTGGGGTGTCTCATTGCATTATACTCAATACGGATTATTGATTACAGATTCATTACAGGTACATTACAGCAATTTGAATTTTACATTCTGCCTGGGGGGGGTTTTCCCTGATTGCAGCCCCTCGGTATACAATGGCGGGAAGGCTCTAAATGGTTTCCTTTCCCCACAGAGCCTTTGCGGTGGCCGCACCTAGCTTCAGTGCGTCCCTGAGCACGTAGTCTTGGACCTTGGAATGTGCCAGTCTGCAACACTCCGTTGAGGACAGCTCCGTGTGACGATCCGGATTCTTTCCCCTCAGTCTGGTTCAGTAAAAACTGAAGTCGAATACATTTTAAAGTTCAGCACAACTTTAATAGCAGGGTTCTTAGTCTGCAGCATTGATTTGGACTCCTGATAGAGTCCCTCTATGCTGGCAGAGCAAGAACAAAAACATATAGAAATCCACACGTTTTTATACAATCAATAGGGGTTGGAACATACTTAACGAGGGTCAACACCAATCATAAGCCGGGCACAGGTTGCCATGCGAGGTTACATTATTTCCGGCCAATCATAAATCGTCCATGTGCTGATCATGCTGCTGTTAGACATCAAAGGGGATACTTCCTCATCTTCCAACTTGGAATGTTCTTCCCTGTTCCTTCTGTTCCTTATCTCCCAACCTGGAATGTCTTTCAACTTTGGCTAAGCTCGTTACCTATATTGATCTGCCATAAACATGGAGACATTCAGACCAGTCCTTGAATCACATCAAAGACTCTACATTGATAAGACCATGCAAACCTGCTGACTACGCAAATATATGGCCCAGCAGGAGGGCCAGGCCACCTGTACCAATCTCAGTTACTAACTAATTAACCCTTTCTAACCATTTTGCATTCTGCTTCTTTGCCACGTAGGCATCTTAATATTTTACCGAAAACTGACCACGTAGGGATTCTCATTCCCCCCTTTTATCATTTCATGATAACCAATTATTACGGTGCTCACTGGTTCTGCAGTGCAGCAACATTTAAGTAAGCAATAAACTATAAGAATTATAACAATGAATATGACTAGCCCTTGAACTGGAGAAGTCCCAATAGAACACAGACATGTTTCATCAATACGCCTTTGTACTCTTATCTGTTCTCAGGAACAGACTCCTTCTAAACATCTCTCAAGTAAGCTGCGAATGTCCTTGGTCAGCTAAACCTATTCATGTTAATTTGAAAAGGCTAACATAGTCAAATATCCTATGGTGCTTTATATTTTGTTTCCAGCCTAACTAGACTGAATGGTACCTTTCAGACCATTTTACACCTGTGAATTGGTGCCCTCCCCATTATATCCCTTAATCCAAATTCTCCCTACAATATCCCGTTAGATGCTGTACCTCATCTTAACCAGGTTCCCTTCGTGTTGGCCACCAGTCCGGGTGGAAGAGAGGCAGAGCATCTGAGAATCCTATCAAACTATAATTGTCTTCCCTTTTACATGCACCTTACCCCAGCGGGTGCTACTCCCGGTACCATTAAGATGTGTTCTTAGTTGAAACCACAGAGACAACGGGGACATTCTCACCCAGGCTCTGTTTTACTATCTTTGCCAAACCCTTCATCCTCTACTTACATTTATTACATGCAATGAAAATCAAGAAGCACATTACAACAAACTGCACTACGACTAATACATATGAAATTAATCTAATCCAAGGATGGATCTGTATATTCAGTCCCAAATTCCAGAGGTCATTTCACCAGGTGGTGACTTTAATTTGGTCAATGTCATGCTTAATGTTGTTATTGTCCCGTTGTAGGTTATAATAAACCTTCTGGGAGAGGCGTATCTCCATTCGCAATGCTTTCAAGTATTTAGGCAACAGGGGTGTCAGATACCCAAATGTGTCCTGATATGCTTTGAAGTCCTTTCTGACATTCTCAGAAACTTGTACGGTGGTGAGGTTATGCTGGTGTATCTCTACCAGTTCCTCGGGTCCAATCTGAACCAGGACTTCAGGAATGGAGTAGAATTCTGGACTCAAAATATCACAAGTTAGATTGGCATATTTAAACGTTTTCAAATTAGTTGTAACACAGTATTCGCCCTCTCCGGCATATACCACTTAAGTGGGTTTTAGATCCACCTCTAGGGCCTCCATGGTACAGTTAATATCCCGATTGGTACCGGTATTAAACCCACACTGTGCTTCTAGGCTGTGTCCAACACTATGTGGACATACAGTGACAGCATGTCTAGTAACACATCCCTTTAATTTTGTTCCAGCCAATCAGCTTAAATCTACGTCCTCTAGTTCTTGAACCCTCTGCTAGGGGAAACAGGTACTTCCTGTCTACTTTATCTGGGCCCCTCATAATCTTGTAATTTTGTATCCATCGTGCGGATATCTTCTAAATATTGTTTCTCCCAATTTTATTGTTAACTAATGGGAACCTAACCCTGAATTTTGGAAATCCAAATTACTGTGTCCCTCTTTACTTTAATTTCAGTCCTTTTGATTGATACCAGTGTTTCCTGACTGTTTCATTAATTAGTTGGTTTCTCTATGGACCATATGTCAGTGCCTTGTTTAAAAGGATTTCTCACTCGCCTGGACCACATTAACCATTTTCCTGTTGTGCTGTTGTCAAGTAACTGAGCCTGTCTGAGACTCATTCTTCAATGTATCTTCTTCATGTATCTCCGCATACTAGCAGCATCTCATAGGAATGAGCTTAGTGTTCTTGGATATTAACTTTCTGCTGGCCAGTCTCTTCTTCCTCATGGTATTTCCGAACATTTCCCATGGCACACATCATATGTCCTGTAGGATTCAGTCCTGTAAAAGCAACTGGTTTGTTTAAAGAGTGGTTGCAATAGCTCACCAGGCCATAGGCCTTTGTAATCATGTTCTTCATCCTGATCTCCGTTTCAGATGATGGCAACATACATTTGTATCTTTTATGTCCACTGTAGCCACTCTTAGGTTTTCAGGTTATCTTATCAAAAAGATCAGGGGTATCTAGAGTGCTTATCTCCCCCTGCATGGTCCCGATGTCAGGGTAGTGGCCAGGCTATTGAGTGTAGTTTTCTCATTGTTCATTATAGGCAAGGACACAAATATCTCCACGAGAAAGTTATCAATTTACTATTCTCAACTACACTTTCCTGACTTCCACTAGATTGTATATTTATGCCAGATTGATTTTTTATCATGCCCAATTCAATGACTTTAGAGAAATTCCCATATCTCCCCACCTCGAGCATTCTGTCTCGGAAGACAACAAATAGGCTAAAACAAAACAAATCAAAATGTTTTCAAAAGAAGAGAATCAGGTTGATATCACCACGCTGTGACATTTGGTATCCGCTGATGTCTGCAGCTGAAGTCTTAAATCTTTAACACCACTGGATCGTTTCCTGCACCAAATTTCTCCAGCAAAGGTTGCACCGTAACTTTATAACTACTCTTGGTAATCCTGCACCATCAACACTCACGTGGTCCCAAAAAAAAACCAGGGTCACCTGTTTTAAAAGAAACACAGAAAATCCATTGCGGCTCTTCTTGAGAGCCCAAGTGATTAATTTGTCAAATCTTCATTTATTATTTATTTATCCAAAGGAATAATCCCTATACCCGAAACAAATTCAGAAAACAAAACAGGAGAGAGAAATTGCCTAGTTCCATTCTCGCTCTCTCTCTGAAGCACGCAGCCTGTCTGAAAGAAACACTGTCTCTCCCACATACAGATGTACGCAGGGCTGCAGACTGGAATTTCTAACTCCAAGTCCTAATCTCTGTGTTTTCAAGATGTAACCACATTAAGCAGATATCATTAGCAGCCGCCTGCTAAGATACGTTATATTCCTCTTTTATTAATTTATTAATGGTTTGGGCATGTGTTTCTAGCACTGTAGCTATCCTTTGCAAATATATGGTCAGCATTTGATCCTCAGACAATTCCTTATCTGTATTTTCATTTATCTTTTAATATATCTTTAATGCGAGACCCTAAATCTCTGACCTTTTGATCTAATGTTGCCAAATCAATGGTGTTAACAACTGAGGCAAAGGCAGTTGCTATATCACTTATCACAGATCTTTACGTCTCCATATTTGCCTATCTCTTTTTACGATGTCCACCTCCATTCCATGTCGCTCTTTGTTTTAACACTTGAGTTAGGAGGTGTTGATCTAATTGTTGAGTTTTCTTAGCATTCTCAATGCGAGTTATATAATTTGTCAGGGAAGGTCTCCCCTCTTTGGTCAGATCTTGTATTCTACTATTAATTTCAAATAAAATTGAATAGCCCCAGAACTTGTCAAAACTTCCTTATCATACTGTGGCAGGGTAAAACTGATAGGCGTTTAGTACCCTGTGTCAGTACATAGCTCAAGTAATGGACTTCCAATTGTCTAACCTATGCTTCCTTTTCATATGATTTGTTTTACATTCCTTTCTTATCAATTTTTCACTGTAGCGTGAAAACTTATATCAGTCAATTGTAGCCTTTGGCATTTCCGAGTGATTGGGACAATTTTACTAATATAACCTATACCAATTATTACCTCATGTTCACCTGTGTTCTGGGCAAGCCTCAGACAATTCTCAACCGACTGGGTCATTTCTATCTGTTGGAACTGGTCTTGGCATGACAGTCTGGCTTCTTGGGATGGAAGGGGTTAATATTAACTTGCTCTTGTGGTAGGAGTAACTTGATCCTTCTCCCTTTGAGATTAAGTTCCCACCTTCAAAATTTCACTTCACACAGGTTTGACTGATTTTTGTCTGCTCATATTTGTGGATTGCTTTATACTATATTTTTGCACACTATTTTTCACATACTTTTAGTGGATGTGATTATAATCAACGCTCCGAGCTGTTCCAGCTTTCCGACTTTTCCTATCACAATGATACCAGATAGTTTTTTAATGTATCCCGTTAATTTGTAACCTCTTTTTAAACCACAGCCAATCACAAAATAAACATTCAAAATGCCAATTTTTTGAAGATCCCATGTCTGGAATTTAACATGCCCACACTTTATAAGAACCAGAATTTAATAGGTCACTTAACCTCAATAACTCCAATTTTAATTCAGCAGTATCAGAATTAAACACACGACAAGACAGATACATTACACAAAGGAAGAAAACACGCAAGACACAGTAAGAAGGGGGCGTGGCCCACAACACCGACAAAAAAAACACTGATCAAGACAGGCTTTTTAAAGGGACAGTACACTTAAACAACACAACCTTTCTTTTTCGGGTCTCTGTCTTTTAAACATTTGTCTAGTCACTTAATTCTATCCATATTTTTCCTTGACAGTACTGTCTCCATAAAGCAATTAGTTCTTTGGCTGTGGTACCTCTGTTATTTTTCCAAATTAATTCCTGAGCCTTTTTTGGCGGCATCTAAGTCTTTATCAATAGTTCCTGTTTATATCCAATCATCAGGAACTTAAACCCTGACTTCCCTCAGTGATATTAACCACTGACCTACCGCGTACAAGTTATTCCCTCAGTGATATTCGACCACTGACCTCTTCCTGCTATTTCTGTGTATTCGCCAGACTGACCTGAATCTTGTAAGGACGCCACACGAGTGTTAGCGATTGGACGATTCGTCGTCAGACTGACGGATTGGAGGAAAACCGACGTAGTAAATTAAGACTACTTACATCGGGGCGCCATTTCCTTCCTCCGTGTCTGAGACAATCCGCCTCTTACTCCGCGAACTCTCGGTGAACGACCGTTAAGATCCCACTTCTGACACCAAATGACGATCCGGATTCTTTCCCCTCAGTCTGGTTCAGTAAAAACTGAAGTCGAATACATTTTAAAGTTCAGCACAACTTTAATAGCAGGGTTCTTAGTCTGCAGCATTGATTTGGACTCCTGATAGAGTTCCTCTATGCTGGCAGAGCAAGAACAAAAACATATAGAAATCCACACGTTTTTATACAATCAATAGGGGTTGGAACATACTTAACGAGGGTCAACACCAATCATAAGCCGGGCACAGGTTGCCATGCGAGGTTACATTATTTCCGGCCAATCATAAATCGTCCATGTGCTGATCATGCTGCTGTTAGACATCAAAGGGGATACTTCCTCATCTTCCAACTTGGAATGTTCTTCCCTGTTCCTTCTGTTCCTTATCTCCCAACCTGGAATGTCTTTCAACTTTGGCTAAGCTCGTTACCTATATTGATCTGCCATAAACATGGAGACATTCAGACCAGTCCTTGAATCACATCAAAGACTCTACATTGATAAGACCATGCAAACCTGCTGACTACGCAAACATATGGCCCAGCAGGAGGGCCAGGCCACCTGTACCAATCTCAGTTACTAACTAATTAACCCTTTCTAACCATTTTGCATTCTGCTTCTTTGCCACGTAGGCATCTTAATATTTTACCGAAAACTGACCACGTAGGGATTCTCACGTGCACTGGAAGACCAGCAGGTTTCGGGCAGACCAAAGGGCGTCTCTCACCGAGTTAATGGTCTTCCAGCAGCAGTTGATGTCCGTCTTGGTGTGCGTCCCCGGGAACAACCCGTAGAGCACAGAGTCCTTTGTTACAGAACTGCTCGGGACGAACCTGGACAGATACCACTGCATCTCTCTCCAGACCTTCCTTGCAAAGGCGCATTCCAGAAGGAGATGGGTGACTGTTTCGTCTGCACCGCAGCCTCCTCAGGGACAGTGTGCGGTGGCGCTGAGAGTCCAGTCCTTGATGAACTGCACGATCCTCCTTCTGTAGGAGGTGCAGTCTGATTAGGGCAATGCAGATATTTCCCACCCGCTACTCATTCCTGAGCTTACAAGTTATTCCGGCATTGCATTGGTGAGTATGCAGAGTGGAGTGGAGAAGAGTTAGACAGCCCAGGAAGCTGATTTGAGGTCATGAGGTAGACGTGGATGAGGAAAGTCATTTGGCTCTTCGAGAAAAAATCTGCAGTCGCCATCACATTGCAAAGTTTTTGCTTCCACTACCCTACTTGGAAGCCCATTCCAACTGCTAATCACTCTTATGTGAAGCAGTATTTCTCAACATCAATTCTACATTTGTTTTACTTTTGTCAGTTTGAGCTTGTGCCCTCCTTGTCCCACTGTCACTTTTCAGTTGAAGTACTGTTCTGGATTTGCCGTTTCTATGCCATTTACTATCTTACATACCTGTGAGACTGAAGACCACAAGCTTCTCCATTCTCTCTTATAACTGCCCTATAATACTAGAAATCAGTCTCTTGGCTTGTATCTACACCACTCTAGGGTTTCAAGATCATATTATAATGTAAGAGTGAAGTTCAATATCCTACACACAGCAAGCACTGTAACCAAAGGTTGAATGCTAGCTGCTATCCCAATTTTATTTGTGAGCTTGTTATAAAATGGTTCGTCTTGACTATTCTCTGGAGTATTTCCAGTTAGAATGAAGCTCTGTTCTTAATAACATTGTGATGTGTGTTTCATTTGCCAGGTGCTGGTGAACACAGCCTGTTGTTTTCTCATGCTGATTGGCAAGCTGATCCAGCACATGGTCTTCGGAACACTGCGGGTCAGTGAGAGGCAGGTAAGGGCCACCGTTTAAGATTGCAAAAAGAAATGGATCTTTCTTTGCTTCCTTATACCCCTTTTTTTGTAGTAAACAGGAGATGAATGAATATACATGATCATCTCCACATATCAGGTGTGACTTCTGCTGTAACTCTTCAGAATTCTGAGCTGCATGGTGCATGCGTGTCAGGTGTTCTCCCTTCCCCACCTGTTGTACCTTCACTACCTTGCCCAAGTGCTGGGTATTCATGTACAAGTCTAGATGGTGAGTTTCGGTGGATTATTGTACCATTGGAAGGCATCAAAGGCAAGCCGCATCCTGTGCTCACCAGAAGTCCACTCACATGGCCTTCTAGGAGTGACTGCATTGTGATCGAGTGGTAACTTTGGTTGATTTTCCCCTCTGTCTATCCTATGGGGCACTGAGGTCAATAGTAGCGCCCCCTATTGTCGCCAAAGCTAAGATCAGCTAGATCAACATGGACTGGGTATTGAACCTCGGATTTCCTGGTTTGTGTGAATCAACCATGCACCGGAACTCTCTGACCTACTGAGGGTCGTAGTTTTATTTTTAATACAGTCGTTGTTACACATTTAATTACAAAGCTGCTGTATTACCAGTACAGGGAGAAGCAGCAGGGCTTAAGACAAGCCAACTATGTATTTTGGCAGCTGCTTTTGTCACCTGTTGCTGAAAAAGCCCCACATTAACGGAGCAGTTCTACCTGCAAGAACGATAGAACTTATGAGTTTACACAAAAATGGATGTGCACTCTAAAGATCTCATTTCTGCTGTCTTAATTAGGAACTTATGACTGGGATTTAAAGTTCTCTGCTGGCCTGCCATCGATCTTTGCCCACTCCACCCTCCTCTCCAACAACAAGTGCAAGGAGCTCATGGACTTCTTTGTCACTAAGATTGAGAAGATCTGTTCAGCTGCCTCTGCTGCATCCCTCCCTTCCCCTAGCCCGCTAAACCAAACTTCCCCCAAAGGTTCCCCCCTGCCTTAGCCCTGAACTCGCATCTTTCTCTACATTCTCTCTTATCTTCCCTCATGTCCTCTCCGAGCTCATCTTGTCCATGAGACCCACCTCCTGCTCTCTCGAACCTACTCTCACTAAACTGCTAACCACGCAACTTCCATTCCCGGCCCTCATGCCAGCTGATATGTAAATGGTTCCCCTCTCTTCTGGCACTGTCCCCCCTCCCTTTCAAACCTGTCATCATCAACCCCCTACTCAAAAAAAAAAAAAACTCACCCATGACCCTTCTGTCCTTGCAAACCACCACCTCGTCTCCAACCTCCCTTTCCTCTCAAGCCCTTGAACGTGTTGTCGCCTCCCAAATCGGTGCCCATCTTTTCCACAACTCCATGTTTGAATCTCTCCAATCAGGTTTCCGCCCCTGCCACAGCACTGAAAAGACTCTAATCAAAATCACAAATGATATCCTATCCCTCTCGACTTGCCTGCAGCCTTTGACATGGTTGACCACACCATCCTCCTCCAATGCCTCTGCTCTGTTATCCAGCTGAATGGGACTGCTGTAGCCTGGTTCCATTCTTATCTAACCAATCATAGTCAAAGAATCTCCTGCAATAGCTTCTCTTCCGGCTCCCGCACCATTACTTCGGAGTCCCCCAAGGATCCACCCTTGGCCCCGTCCTATTTCTCCTCTATGTGCTGCCCCTCGGTGGTGACATTCGAAAACACGATGTCAGATTCCACGTGTATGTTGACAACACCAAGTTCTACCTCACCACCACCCCTCTTGACCCCTTCACTGGTTATGATTTGTCATGCTGCTTGTACTGGCTGAGCAGAAATTTCCTCCAATTAAATATTGGGAAGACCGAAGTCATTGTCTTCGGCCTCCGCCACAAACTCCATTCCCTAACCACCGATACCATCCCCCTCCCTGGCCACTGCCTGTGTCTGAACCAGACTGTTCGCAGCCACGGTGTCCTATTTGACTCTGAATTGAGCTTCCCACCCCATATCCTTTCCATTACCAAGATGGCTTACTTCCATCTCTAACATGGCCTGTCTCTGCCCCTGCCTCAGCCCATCTGCTGCTGAAACCCTCATCCATGCCTTTGTTACCTCCCAGACTTGACTCTTCCTGTGCTTTCTTGACCCGCCTCCCATCTGCCACCCTCCGTAAACTTGAAGTCATCCAAAACTCTACTGCCCATATCCTAACTTGCACCAAGTCCCTGTGCTCACAGACCTACATTGGTCCCCGGTCCAGCAATGCCTCAAATGTAAAATTCTCAACTTTGTGTTCAAATCCCTCCGTGGCCTTGCCCCTCCTTATTTCTGTTTCCTCCTCCAGCCCTGCAACCCTCGGGAACTCTGCGTTCCTCCCATTCTGGCCTCTTGTGCATCCCTATTATCCTTCGCCCCACCATTGGCAGCCGTGCCTTCAGCTGTCTAGACCCCAAATTCTGGAATTGCCTCCCTAAATCTCTCTGCCTCTCTTTCTCAGGTTTTAAGGAGCATCTTAAAGCAAATCTCTTTGACCAAGCTTTTGGTCACCTGTCCGACTATCTCCTTATGTGACTTGGTGTCAAATTTTGTCTGATAACGCTCCTGTGAAGTGCCTTGGGAAGTTTGATCATGTTGAAGGCACTATATAAATGCAAGTTGTTGTTTAAGCTTTGAATATATACACTTTTGTACTGTGAATTCAGAGAAATACCAATGGAAATCACTAGCAATATCAGCTCACTTTCTTAGCCTATAAAAGTATTCAATACAGTTAAGTTTTCTGCTAAATATACTGATTGTTTTGAAATAATGTTGCAACTAACATTTATGCAATAAGTTACATCACAGAACAGCACAGAAACAGGCCATTTGGCCCAACTGGTCTATGCCGGTGTTTATGCTCCACACAAGCCTCCTGCCTTCCTACTTCATCTAACCCTATCAGCATACCCTTCTATTCCTTTCTCCATCATGTGCTTATCTAGCACCCCCTTAAATGCTTCTATGCTATTTGCCTCAACTACTCCTTGTGGTAGCGCGTTTCACATTCTTACCACTCTTTGGGTAAAGAAGTTTCTCCTGAATTCCCCATTGGATTTATTAGTGCCTATTTTATACTTATGTACTCTAGTTTTTGACAAGTGAAAATGTTTTCTCTGTCTACCCTATCAAACCCTTTCATTATCTTAAAGACCTACATCAGGTCACCCCTCAGCCTGCTCTTTTCTAGAGAAAAGAGCCCCAGCCTGATTAGCCTTTCCTGATAAGTATATCCTCTCGGTTCTGGTATCATCTGTGACAAAATTAATAGTCACTTGGACAAGGGTGGATGAATAAAGCAAAGCCAGCATGGATTTGTTAAAGGCAAATAGTGTTTAACTAACTTGATTGAGTTTTTTGATGAGTTAACAGAGAGGGTTGATGAGGGCAATGCATTTGATGTTGTGCATATGGATTTTCAAAAGGCTTTTGATAAAGTGCCACACAATAGGCTTGTCAGCAAAATGGAAGCCCATGGAATAAAAGGGGCAGTGGCAGCATGGATACGAAATTGGCTAAGTGACAGGAAACAGAATAGTGGTGAACGGTTGTTTTTCAGACTGGAGGGAGGTATACAGTGGTGTTCCCCAGGGGTCGGTACTAGGACCACTGCTTTTTTTGATATCTGTTAATGACTTGGACTTGGATCTACAGGGTGCAATTTCAAAATTTGCAGATGACACAAAACTTGGAAGTGTAGTGAACAGTGAGGAGGATAGTAATAGACTTCAAGAGGACATACACAGGAAGGTGGAATGGGTGGATACATGTCAGGTGAAATTTAACACAGAGAAATGCAAAGTGATCCATTTTAGCGGGAAGAATGAGGCAAGGCAATATAAAACGAATAGTACAATTTTAAAGTGGGTGCAGCAACAGAGAGACCTGGGGATATATGTACACAAATCATTGAAGGTGGCAAGACAGGTTGAGAAAGCAGCTTCAAAAAGCATATGGGATCCTGGGCTTTATAAATAGAGGCATAGAGTACAAAAGGAAGGAAGTTATGTTGAACCTTTATAAAACACTGGTTCGGCCACAACTGGAGTATTGCGTCCACTTCTGGGCACCGCACTTTCGGAAGGACGTGAAAGCGTTGGAGAGGGTGCAGAAAAGATTTACTGGAATCATTCCAGGGATGAGACTTCAGTTACATGGATATACTGGAGAAGCTGGGCTTGTTCTCCAGGAGATTTGATGGAAGAGTTCAAAATCATGAAGGGTTTCGATAAAGTAAATAAAGAGAAACTGTTCCCATTGGCAGAAGGGTTGGGAACCAGAGGACACTGATTTTTAAGATGATTCACAACAGAACCAAACGCGACATGAGGAAAAACGTTCTTACCCAGCAAGTAGTTATGATCTGGAATGCGCTGCCTGAAAGGGTGGTAGAAGCAGATTCAATTGTGGCTTTCAAAAAGAAATTGGATAAATACTTGAAGGGAAAAAAATTTGCAGGGCTACGGGGAAAGAGCGGGAGAATGGGACAAACTGGATTGCTCTTGCAAAGAGCCGGCACAAACTCGTTGGGCCGAATGGCCTCTTTCTGTGCTGTAACCATTCTATGATTCACCCTTGTAAATCTATTTTGCACCCTCTCCAATGCCTCTCTATCCTTTCTATAATATGGAGACCAGAACTGTGCACAACACTCCAAGGTTCTGTACAAGTTTAATGTAACTTCTCTACATTTCAATTCTATCTCTCTAGAAATGAATTCCAGTGCTGGGTTTTCCCTTTTTACGGCCTTATTAACCTGCATTGCTACTTTTAGTGATTTGTGTATCTGTACCCCTAGATCCCTTTGCTCCTCTACCACATTTAGACTCTTATTATCCAAGTAGTATGTGGGCTCCTTATTCTTCCTACCAAAATGCACCACCTCACACTTACCTGTATTGAAATTCATTTGCCAATTACACGCCCATTCTGCAAGTGAGGGTCACATTAAATTGCCTCTATTTCTGTCCTTCAAAATTTGCAACAGTGTAATTTTACAGGCTGATTATTTCTACTGCTGAGACATAGATCTTGAGAACGATACAAAATCCACAGTAAAGTACTCATAGCTTGTATAGAATACTCTTGAAAGATGTCTTATTAATTGGTAAAGATGAGGTAATGCTTCCTACAGTGCCATCGTGATGCCTGGATCATATTTACACTTTCAGTATCTTCCTGGAGACTGTCTACTACAACTTAGTGTGTGTTGAATTTTCAAGGATATTGAAAATCCTTGTATTAGTAAACTAGTTAAAACATTCCATGCCCTTGAGCTTTACAAGACAGATTTTAGAAATTCCCACATGCAAAAACAAGTAATATGGGGTAGTTGGGAATTACCTTTGCAACAGTATGTGCATTAGCTTGAGTCATGGAGTGTACAGACCATCAGTTATTTTTTGTCTCCCAAAAATCTGTCATGCAAAGCATTTTCTGTACTAGGGTGCCACACCATGATTTTATTTTCCCACATACCTGTTTTTCTTAGCTGGGCTGTCTGGTAGGGAAACGAGTCTCATCCTGGCAGCTGATTCCTGAATGGCATTGACTGGTGTGTCTAAGAAGGTTGCTGGCAGTTCCCACTAGAATGGTGTATGACACCGAGGTGGGAGAATGTGAAAGGGGAGCGAGAGTAAATGGAGGATAAATAGCTGGCTGACTGATTTCTCCAGGCCTACTGAGAAGTTAGTAAGTGAACCTGAGAATGATGGCAGACATTTTCATTTGTGAAGAGCAAGCAGTATTTGGGGTGATCACTAATAGACTGGCTTGTTCAGCTATTCTTTGTGTCCTTCAATGTCGAAAGCACCTTCAATCGCCAGTAATTACCAAGTCTGGGTATGGCATAAATATTAAATGAGTACTTTGCATCGGTCTTCACTCTTGAAGACGATGCTTGATTGTTACAATTTAATGATAAAACTGGTAATATTAACATTGATGAACATATTGTTTTAGATAGAATTAAGAACCTGAAAATCGATAGAGCAACCTGTATATCCACCTGAGGGTCCTCTGGGACATGGGACACGTGCTGTGCGAGCCCCTTGTCCATATTTTTAATAGATCACTGCACTGTGAGGCGATTCCCATAGACTGGAAGGAGGCTAATGTAGTCCCCATTTTTTTTTTTAAAAAGGAGACAGGATGGACCCGGGTAATTATAGGCCCACTAGTTTAACATCAGCAATAGTAAAGATTGAAGGAATCATTGGGCATGTAATATATGATTACTTGGATAGAGAGGGAAATATTAGGACACCCAACATGGCTTCAAAAAAAGGAGGTAATGTCTAACAAATTTGATTATATTTTTTGACGAAGTCACCAAGATGAGGGAAGCCCAGTAGACATTATCTACTTAGACTTCCAAAAAGCTTTCGACAAGGCACCACACAAGAGGCTTCTGTATAAGATAGAAGACTATGGTATAAGTGGTAATATATAGAGCTGGATTGTGAACTGGCTGGAAGGTTGTAGGCAGAAAGTAGTTATAGATGGATTTGGATCGGTTTGGAGATCAGTCACCAGTGGTATCCCGCAGGGATTGGTGTTGGGACCGTTGCTCTTCGTTTTTATTAATAATCTAGGTGTAGGTGTTGGGGGTACGATCTGAAATTTTAAAAAATGATACCAAGATCTGTGCGAATGTCAGGACTGTAGATGATGCTCGACTGCTTCAGGCAGATATTGATGTGTTGGGTGATTGGGCTCATGACTGGCAAATGATGTTTAATTTGGAGAAGTGCAATGTTATGCATGTTGGCAGGACAAATGCTCAACATACATTCACCCTTCGGGGAAAAGCTTTAAAGCAGGTGGAGAGAGATCTGGGAGTTCTAGTGCATAGATCTCTAAAGGTTCATGAGCAACGCTGTGAAGTGATAGCTAGAGCAAATAGGGGCGCAGAATTTCCGTTCGATTGCACTGCTTTTTTCAGTCCCATCCGGCCCAATCAGTGCAAAACATCGAGGAATTTCGAATTACGCCGGGTGTAATTTGCGAGTTTCTGCAATGTTTTGCGTTGGCTTAAAAAGAAAATTGCACAGCCGGTAGCCATTCGAGGAGGGTTTTAAAAAGCACAAAGGCACCAGTAGGCACCGTTTAAACATTTTTTAATTAACAAAATATTAATTTACTAAGAAACTGACTAATGTACACCAATGAAAGTAGTAAATGCTGCAGTATAGTTTCTTTGTCATTTTCAGTGATTTTTAAATCAGATTACTCAGAGGACTGGAGACCTTTATTAAAAATGCTTATTTTTAGTCATAAACCCATTTTCAGCTGTGTTAATAAAATTGCATCAGGTTACCACTCTTAAATACATCAATTAATTTTTTAATTGTTTTTATAAAAAAAACGGTTACGCTATGTTACGCTGCCAAATTGCGCTGATTCATAGCAGATTTTACATTTGTGATTACGTTAACACACTTTAGCGGAAACTCGGCAATTCTTGGCCTAATTTGCATCAGCGCAATCTTTGGGGTTAATTTGCGCCTAAATGCCGATTGCGCTCAAAGCGGAAACTCCAGGCCAGGGTGTTGGAGTGCATTTATAGGACAATTGACTATTTTGTCCTTGTATAAGACGTTGGTCGGTGGATACTGATTCGATGAATTCCTTCAAGCGTGAACTGGACCTGTTTCTGGCTGAGGCAGAGATCACCTCTTACAAAAGTTAGGTAATGTAATGCATAGAATTATCAGGGCCAGAGTGATCTCCTGGGCTAGTTTCGATCACCAAAGGGAGGAATTTCCCAGATTTTTTCCCCCCCAAATTGGCCTGGGTCTTTATCTGTATTTTTGCCTCTCCCAGGAGATCACATGGTTTTGGGTGGGGTGTGTATATATTGTGATACACAAGGTATCATGATTGTGTGGAACAGGTTGGATGAACCAGAGGGTCTTTTCCTGTCCGCCATAGTTTGTATGTTCGTAAGTCAATCTTTAAGTGATTTCAGTGTGCGATGCACTGGGAGACTTAATTTGCAAGATGAATAGACAATAGCCAGTTCAGATCAGCAGCTGTTTTGCACACAAGTCTCAGTGCAAATGTATGACACTTCTTCCTAGTGAAGAAGGATAAACAAGTGCTCTGTTTAAACTTTTAGTATGACATTGTTCATGTTTTGGGCCATTGTACTTGATGAATTAACAATAATACACTCTGGACGAACTTAATTTGAAAAAGACTATGTAAAGATAGGTTTAAGACATTCAGATTCCCAGAGAAATTCTACCTACCTGCTCTTTCCTTTACTGTTCATTAACTCTGTTTGCAGCCACCATTTAGTGGCACAAAGTACTCCAGCACTATGATGCTGTGTGCCAGCTTTTTTGGTGTGTTGAACATTAAGTAGATTTTAATTAGACTTGGGACTAGTGGAATTTTTCATTTCTGTGCTTATTGTAATCTATGTGTGCAGCTATTAATTTGACTCATTCCCTTCCTTTATGATTAAAGGCGTGTTTGTTCTTTCTCCAGCACCTGAAGGATAAGTTTTGGAACTTCATCTTCTACAAGTTTATCTTCATATTTGGTGTGCTGAATGTTCAAACGGTTGAGGAGGTGGTGATGTGGTGCCTCTGGTTTGCTGTTCTTGTCTTCCTTCACCTCATGGTCCAGCTATGCAAAGACCGCTTTGAATATGTGAGTTGTGCCCTTTAAATCTGCTGATACAACTTGCATAGTGCAGCTATGAAGGAGTGTTCCACTGGTCAACACAAAGGTTTCTTAAAACACGAGTCTACAGCAGCTTAAATGGGAATGATTAGCATGAATCCTCTGTCAGCAGTAATAGCTTAAACAAAATGTTGGCTACTCAGAATTAACTCAGTCACCACAGAGGCTTTTGGATGTGCTAATCCCTGACAGCATCTAGTGTCACCCTGGGCATGGTGGCAGTGAATGCAGACTGCTTCTCGTGCATGAAATGAATAAACTATGTTTTGGTATTAAAGTTTCCTTTTTAGGGCAGGAAGGTGAAGGGAAATGTAACAATATATGACTGTATTGTGTCTGCTTTGTAGCTAAGCAAGCCATTGCACAACACCACATGACTGCTACTTAATAATGGCAGTTTCAACAGAACACAAGGAAAATATACAGCAGACTTATTTCATATGGATTGGGGAACTCGGAAATACAGAATTCCATGATATTTGAGTATAAATCTGACGTTTCCTGAGCGTGTATTCTCAACTGACTTTCTTGTGGTTAAACACCAAAAATTAAGTATTGAATAGGTTATGCAAGTAATGGACTATGACATGCTTGCAATACCCATTTGTGCATATCATGGAGTTTTGTACATGATAATTCTTAGGGTTTTTTATTCATTATTGAGCTGAGAGTTATGTTGGGATGTTTCAAAATGCTGAAATATGAAGAGCTTCACGAGCACTGAAATTTTAATATTTCAAAACTGGAGATAACCGTAACACTATTATAGATGCTTTGTTAGGTGTTGTGATCACAAACTACATCTATCTTTTTTGAGAGTCCCATCTATTCACCCTTGGGGAACTGTCAAAAGCTTTTCAGAATAAACTTGTTCGGTAGGTTAGAGTTGAGATTTGAATACTTTGTGCAGCATTGATCTTGGAGCTTGTGTGTGGTGCATGCACTGTACCAGTCTCCAAATAGCCCCAATATGACATTCAGCTTTGTATTGCATCCCAACTGATAACATTTTCTGGGTCTTTGTGAAGAGGGTTCTAGAATTAATTGATGCCTCTTGGGGTAACTTGGTTCTATCTACAGTGCACCTCTTCTAGTACTCTAGAGCACTTTGTTTTCTCAACTGGTTTTCTTACCACTTTGCAACCCTCTTCTTCTGATCCAGTTATCTTTCTCTCCGACTACTCCAATGAGTAGCCACATCCGTGTCCTGGCCCTGCTGGTTTCCATGTTACTGTCCTGTTGCAGTCTGGCTGTGGTCTGTGCGCTGGTTGGATATTCACATGGAATGCATACCCTGTCTTTCATGGCAGCTGAGGTAAGACGATAATTACCTTAAAAGCCATATGGCAGTATATTTTTGTCCTTTGTTCCTCGTACAATGATCACTTAGTGTGGAAATAATGCCTGTGTCTACAGTAATGACATCTGGTGCGATAACAATGAGAGAGTTTTTTTTTCTGACTTTCAAACGTCATTTAAAACTATGTACACCTGGAATAATTACTTTTAAGATCAAATAGGCAAGTATAGTGCATGAGCAGTAAATCTGTTCTATATTAATCAGGTATTATTTTCCCCTTTGGCTGACCTTCATTTACCTGTATAATGCTGTATTGTCAGACATTTAACCTCTTCTGTTTGTTTCAGTGCCTAGTTGTGACTGTCCGGACAGCGCATGTTATTCTGAGGTAGGTAGAAGGCATTTTGTGGATTTAAGTGTCTAATTAGAAGCCTATAATGTAGACTGCTCAGTGTGTGACCAATGTGTAAAGCATTCACTGGATGTCTGGTGGTGCAGGGTGTTAGAATGCCGCCCTTCCACCACTGGGGTGATTTTCTTCTTTGCTTGTGCTGAATGAATCGAATTGGGACTATTCCCTTTGACCGAAGTCAGCAAAGGCAGTGTATAATTAAGCCATTGGACCAGAAAGTTCCCAGATCAATTCCTTGATCTGTGCTGAGTTAGATTATCTTAGCTGGGATGGTAGAAAGGATAGTACAATTGGCCTCAGTGTCCCATGCCTCAGGAGAGAATTGTGTAGGGTTACATGGAATGAAAAAGTCCAATTTATCAGCTGTAACCTGGGGAGGTTGGGGGGCGTACCTTACGTATGCACATGGTTAAATGAATCAAATTACTTGGAGTGTGCTCAGTTACTGAAATGCTGATGTGTCTGTTGAATATTTAAAGTTTATTTTGACGAGGCTCTTTCCTTTGTGCTGTGGTGAGTTTTCATGCTATTGTTTGTTGTAGATACTCAATCCATCTCTGGGACCTGAATCACGAGGGCACCTGGGAGAGTAAAGGCACCTATGTTTATTACACTGATTTTGTCATGGAGTTGAACCTGCTGTCAGTGGACCTGATGCATCACATTCACATGTTGGTGAGTAGTACTTATCCCTGCATGGGCCCCAGAGATTGGTGTGCAGATCCAGTGTTGCATTGAGTGCACTTGCACATTCAGCCAACCATGCCCTGGTTATGGGTAAATAGCAGTGGGATGTCTACTATCTTCAAAGGCTGTTACATCAGAGCTGGCAACATAATCTCTTCACCAGGAATTGCATTGTTGTGTACAGCGCAGCGACAGTTATCCATTGCAGTTTTAAAAAAAAAACAATTATTATTGTGTAACTTAAAATACATACTGACAGGTTAAAACAGCGTGGAGTGCTGTAATTTCACCAAGAGTCTGGCTGATTTTCACCTTGCTATTTAGGGTCTCTGAGGCAAATAGGAGATGTGCTATCTCCGCACAGACCAGGGATTGAACACGAGCGTATGATCAGCATAGCTTGTATGCATGTTGCCTTAACCAACTTGATCAAAAGGCTTAGGATTGTCATCACATGCGCTAAATGAATTTAGTTTAATTGAGAGGAATTGCCCAGTCACCCCAGAGGTGCAAGGACGGCCTGTACCAACCAATCACCCACAAGGAATGCTTTATACCTTAGCCACACAGACAAGTAACTCTGGTAGTCATTGCTCATGATGGACAACCAATAAAGTACATATTCTGGTGGTGTAATCTATATTTGCCAGTGGATTCATGCTCTTTACAAATGCTTTAAAAAGAGGAACTTTATTCGTGTGAGTTGTCACCTAACAGTGTTGCAGAGAGATGCCAGATGTACTGGAACTATCCACAGCTGCACTTCCTGATTGTTCTTTGGTGGGGATGTGGTACCCTTTGCATGAAATGTCTGTTCTTGGACTCTGCCCACTGACTTGCAGTTTTCAAGCAGAAAGTGTTCAACTGAGGAAAAGTGGGCCTCCCAGTGAGTGTACAGATCTCTTTCAAATAATATTTTAGTTATGTGGCAATTGAAGCAAATGTATTTCCATTTAATAGCCTTGTTACCTAGCACTAGTTTTGTACAATAGGTTTACTATTTGGAAAGATTGCCATATGATTATCGTGGATTTCTGATTCCAGATTGGTTTGTTTTATATTCAATGTACTTTAAAAATGTATATTTTAATGTGGTTAGACAAATTTTTGTTGTCCAGTCTCATTCAATTCTATATTTGAGTCTAGCTTTATTTATCCATGTTTGTGCTGTGGTTTGTATTATTGTTATCTATTGATCTTACATCGCGTCTACAGCACAGAAATAGGCCATTCGGCCCAACTGGTCTATACTGGCATTTATACTCCACAGGAGCCTCCTCCTTCTCTACTTCATCTAATCTTATCAGCATATCCTTCTGTTCCTTTCTCCCTTGTGTGCTTATCTAGCTTCCCCTTTAAATGCTTCTATGCTATTTGCCTCAACTGCTCCTTGTGGTAGCGCGTTCCACATTCTTACCACTCTTTGGGTAAAGAAGTTGCTCCTGAATTCCCTATTGGATTTATTAGTGACTATCTCATATTTATGACTTCTAGTTTTGGACTCCCCCATAAGTGGGAACATCTTTTTTTATGTCTACCCTATCAAACCCTTTCATTATCTTAAAAACCTCTATCAGCTCACCCCTCAGCCTTCTCTTTTCTAGAGAAAAGAGCCCCAGCCTGTTCAGCCGTTCCTGATAAGTATATCCTCTCAGTTCTGGTATCATCCTTGTGAATTTTGTTGTACCTTCTCCAATGCCTCTATATCCTGTTTATAATATGGAGACCAGCACTGTGCACAGAACTCCAAACATGGACTAACCAAAGTTCTATACAAGTTTAACATAACTTCTCTGCTTTTCAATTCTATCCCTCTAGAAATGAACCCCCGTGCTTGTTTTGCCTTTTTAATGGCCTTATTAAACTATGTTAAATGTAATTTAAATGTAATGCAATAGCTGATAATTACACTGGTCCAAGCTTTTAGTCATTTAGTCACAGATTACACAGCAGGTTTCAAAGAAAAGATTACAACACTTCCTTGAAAGACTGCCCCAGGAGAGGCTTACAATCTTACTTCAGTGTTTCACAAAGCACTAGGTAAGAAATTGCTGACCCTTTGTCAGAATAGATTCCTGTTCTTGGGGGTCAGAATAGATTCCTGTTCTTGGGGTCTCTACGGAAGCATTAACCTGTGTTAATCTTATTTCAAATGTGATTGGACCTGTGTTTGTTACAGCATTTGCAGCACTTGCATTTTTTTTCTTGTCTCTAGGTACAGGTATTTATTTGTTCTGCTTTAATTTTTTCTTGTGCAGACTTGTACCATTAGGACAGTATAGTTGTAATGTCTGCTTTTTTCCCCTCCAGTTGTTCGGAAATATATGGCTGTCGATGGCGAGCCTGGTGATATTCATGCAGCTTCGCTATCTTTTCCACGAAGTACAGCGCAGGCTGAAACGCCACAAGAACTACTTGCGTGTGGTAGGCAACATGGAAGCAAGGTGAATGCATAATGTTTCTAGTAGAACTTGTTACATGGGCTAAAATTAAAGGTGGTGGTGGGGGGGAGGGGGGGGTAGAATTTCCAAGATCTTCATTTGGACTATATTAATTTCCAAAGAACAGCTAACTTGGGAATTTATCAGCAGCTGACAGCTGCATATATTTCATAAACTGATATATTTAATATAAGTTAACAACCTGAGACCCATATGGTTCCAGATATGATTACCATGAATCCCAGATCCTGCACCTTACCACTACCATTAATGCTGTGGTTATAGGCTAGCCTTGACACCAAATTTGTAAAGAATTTTTGTTAGGCCACACTTGGAGTGTTGTGCACAGTTCTGGTCCCCATATTATGGAAAGGATATAGAGGCATTGGAGAAGGAGCAAAAAAGATTCACAACAATGATCCCAGAACTGTGAGGATATCCTTATCTGAACAGGCTGGGGCTCTTTTCTCTAGAAAAGAGAAGGCTGAGGGGTGACCTGATAGAGGCCTTTAAGATAATGAAAGGGAATGATAGGATAGATGTTGAGAAAATGCTTCCACTTGTCGGGGAGTCCAAAACTAGAGGTTATAAATATAAAATTATTGCTAATAAATCCAAAATGGAATTCAGGAAAAACTTATTTACCCAAAGAGTGGTAAGAATGTGGAACGTGCGACCACAAGGAGTATTTGAGGCAAATAGCATAGATGCATTTAAGGGGAAGCCAGATAAGCACACAAGGGAGAAAGGAATAGAAGGGTATCATAAAAGGGTTAAATGGAGTAGGGAGGAAAGAGGATCATGTGGAGCATAAACACTGGCATAGACCAGTTGGGCCAAATAGCCTGTTCCTGTGCCGTAGTTTTGATGTAACTCGATGTAAAATTCTGGTCAGTAGCAGTGGGGAGGAAGCAGGGAGCGGATTAAATGTCCGAGGTCACTCTCTGGTTGGGGGTTGCCACATTTGGCTTTTAACTTTGGGTGGTGGGGTTTGCAGGACCAGTTAATGAACAGATGTGTGTTTCACAGTTTTAGGCACTGGAAGGGGGAATAATCGAGCCTAACACTTGAAAGCTTACAGAAATGATGGAGTCAGGGTTTGGCAACACATGTCAGTGAGGAGCCGTGACCATCAATTCGGGTTTTATTTTTACATATTGCTCTTCAGTTTGAGATTCAGGAGAAAGAAATCAATACAGTTTGCTTATCATTACTAAGGTTTACCTAATGGGCAGCAAAGCAGCGAGCAAGTAAATCGGTTTCTACTTCAAATGACTATCTGAGAGGTTCATTTAAAAAAAAAAATGTAGTTGTGCAAATCCAGTAAAACTTTCAAGGAGGAAAAATCGTGGCAGTAATATTTAAAGCCATACCAGCATATTCACTTCTGCTGTGTGGCATACCAGGTTGTGGAGGGGGAAGGGTCTGTATGTGCGACAAGGACTACATGTGTGCTATAGTCAGCAGAGGCAACATGCTATAGACAGAGCTAAGTGATTCCACAACCAACGGATCAGATCAAAGCTCGGCAGTCCTCCCACATCCAGTCGTGAATGGTGGTGGACAATTAAACAGCTAACGGGAGGAGGAGGCTCTGTAAACATCCCCATCCTCAATGATGGTGGAGCCAAACACGTGAGTGCAAAAGACAAAGCTGAAGTGTTTGCAACCATCTTCAGCCAGAAGTGCTGAGTATCCATCTCGGCCTCCTCCTGATATCCCAACCACCACAGAAGCCAGTCTTCAGCCAATTCGATTCACTCCACGTGATATCAAGAAACGGCTGAGTGCACTTGATACAGCAAAGGCTATGGGCACCGACAACATCCCGGCTGTAGTGCTGAAGACTTGTGCTCCAGAACTAGCTGCGCCTCTAGCCAAGCTGTTCCAGTACAACTACAACACTGGCATCTACCCAACAACGTGGAAAATTGCCCAGGTATGTCCTGTCCACAAAAAGCAGGACAAATCCAATCCGGCCAATTACTGACCCATCAGTCTACTTTCAATCATCAGCAAAGTGATGGAAGATGTCAGCGACAGTGCTATCAAGCGGCACTTACTCACCAATAACCTGCTCACCGATGCTCAGTTTGGGTTCCGTCAGGACCACTCGGCTCCAGACCTCATTACAGCCTCGGTCCAAACATGGACAAAAGAGCTGAATTCCAGAGGTGAGGTGATAGTGACTGCCCTTGACATCAAGGCAGCATTTGACCGAGTGTGGCACTAAGGAGCCCTAGTAAAATTGAAGTCAATGGGAATCAGTAGGAAAACTCTCAAGTGGCTGGAGTCATATCTGGTACAAAGGAAGATGGTAGTGGTTGTTGAAGGCCAATCGTCTCAGCCCCAGGACATTGCTGCAGGAATTCCTCAGGGCAGTGTCCTGGGCCCAACCATCTTCAGCTGCTTTATCAACGACCATCCCTCCATCATAAGGTCAGAAATGGGATGTTCGCTGATGATTGCACAGTGTTCAGTTCCATTCGCAACCCCTCAGATAATGAAGCAGTCCATGCCCGCATGCAGCAGTACCTGGACAACATCCAGGCTTGGGCTGATAAGTGGCAAGTAACATTCGCGCCAGACAAGTGCCAGGCAATGACCCTCTCCAACAAGAGAGAGAATAACCACCTCCCCTTGACATTCAGCGGCATTACCATCACCGAATCCCCCACCATCAACATCCTGGGGGTCACCATTGACCAGAAACTTAACTGGACTGGCCATATAAATACTGGGGCCACAAGAGCAGGTCAGGGGCTGGGTATTTTGTGGCGAGTGACTCACCTCCTGACTCCCCAAAGTCTTTCCACCATCT
Organism: Heptranchias perlo; assembly: GCF_035084215.1. Lineage (NCBI taxonomy): Eukaryota > Metazoa > Chordata > Chondrichthyes > Hexanchiformes > Hexanchidae > Heptranchias > Heptranchias perlo. The sequence goes on from NC_090340.1 coordinate 15,714,199, forward strand.
ACAAGGCACAAGTCAGGAGTGTGATGGAATACTCTCCACTTGCTTGGATGAGTGCAGCTCCAACAACACTCAAGAAGCTCGACACCATCCAGGACAAAACAGCCCGCTTGATTGGCACCCCATCCACCACCCTAAACATTCACTCCCTTCACCACTGGTGCACTGTGGCTGCAGTGTGCACCATCCACAGGATGCACTGCAGCAACTCGCCAAGGCTTCTTTGACAGCACCTCCCAAACCCGCGATCTTTACCACCTAGAAGGACAAGAGCAGCAGGCACATAGCAACAACACCACCTGCACGTTCCCCTCCAAGCCTCTCACCATCTTGACTTGGAAATATATTGCCGTTCCTTCATCGTTGCTGGGTCAAAATCCTGGAACTCCCTTCCTAACAGCACTGTGGGAGAACCTTCACCACACGGACTGCAGCGGTTCAAGAAGGCGGCTCACCACCACCTTCTCGCCAGCGACGCCCACATCCCGTGAACAAGTAAAAAAAACTCCTATCACACAGTGCCACCTATAGGCATAACCGGCACTACAGACAATATATTGCGTTTGTCCATGGGACGAGGCTACCATGAAAGTTTTCAATGAAACGTGTATCGTGTACCAAATCTAATATGTAATAGATAATGTGCGGTGGTCAGAATAACAAGCTCAGCTTTACAAAGTAGCTGCGGATTGGTTTTAGAAGTTCAAAGGGATTTATTTCAAACTTGGTATTTGTAGTGCTGTCATGGTGCGCTGAGCTTGCTGAATAATCTGGGAGCTGTGGAAACCATTTTTTCAGGTGGCTGGATGGCATGGGTTTGAACTTCAGTAGTGATGTAAAAATATACAGCAATGTGTGGGTTTTTGTGATCTTTATTCACACATTAGGTTCAGTCCTTTTCTTTTTAAGTACGTTGTCTGTGACATTGGTCATGGGTAGTCCACTATCTGCAGCACAGTTTCTGATGTTTATTGAAATTGACAGGAAACTGTAATAAACCCAATTAAATATCAAATGATTGTCAGTACAAACTCAAATAAATTCACCACATTCTAAATGTTACCAGAGGACGTTTATTGTGCTCCTTACATCCATATTTGCATCAAGTATAGATTAGTTTAGATTCCATATCATATATGTGATCTTTGATCATTTTTCTATGTTTGAAATCAGACTCCCAGCTTTCATTGATAAGGTTTTAGAGAAAATTGAAAGTTCACTTCCTCTGTTACCTCCATGTTACAATCCAGAATACTATTTGCAATTAGTCAGGGTAAACTTGGCTGATAGGTAGCCGAGCAGTTGGGTAAACTTTTTGAATTAAAATGATTTTTGATAAGACATGATAGCGGGGCCAGAGGAGAGATGGTGAGTCTGTGGATTAGGAGCTGTCATTATTACTGGTTTAACAAAAATGTGACCAATTAGTAAATTAACCAATGAATGTTCACCATAACAAATGATGGGAGAGTCTGAAATCACATGGTTCCCAAAGACCAACTGGCATTTACAACACTGAATTAACTCTTTGTTTGACAGATTTGCAGCTGCCACTCCCGAAGAATTGGCTTCCAACAATGATGATTGTGCTATCTGCTGGGACTCGATGCAGTCTGCACGCAAGCTCCCATGTGGACATCTCTTCCACAAGTATGTAATCCAATATTAATAATTGTCAATAGATTGGGTTGATTAACTTTTTACATCATAGCTGTGAAGTGCAGCAAATTTTGCAAGGCAGTCTTTTTTTTTTCCTCATTCAATTTATTTCTCATCTCCACCCCCCCCCCCCCTTCAATTCAGGCCCCCACATCTCACAAAGGTAGCCAAAGCTGATACTCGGTTTCTGCTCGTTTTACTTATGAGTTGCAGCTAAGGAGTACTTAGAGTGCAGTTAGCCTTTTGTTTTAAAACCTCTACTCATCCTTTTCCTACACCGATGTACCTTGCCACCACTAAGCATGATGAAGACTGAAAATTCTCAGTGTGGCCAACTGTAGGGATGTCGCATCATGGTGTCCTGTCTATCTGTGCATTATATTATTCTAATTGCTGCAGGTTAACACAGTTAGCTCCCCAGATGGCTCTGGTTAAATGGACAACCTTGTGTGGTACTGTGCCATACTGAGTTAGGGTAGCAGTGGAGTTGCTAAAATTGGGCTCAGTGCAGTTGGGCATAAGGGAGGAATTGGCTGAAGTTCCTACTCAATCATTGCTCAGTGACCTCCAAGTGCATGTGTATGGATATCTTTGAACTGCATTGAGTTTGATTGTAATGTCCCTATGGTAAAATAGCTTGAATTTTAATGTCTAGATTCGCATAAAGAATGACTTTTTGGGTGATTATCAGGTTACGGCCACAAAGGCACCAACAAACTAACAGAAGTCAGCACTCTGAGGAGATGAGGGGGTAACATTTGGGGTAGGGGGAATTATCTTGATTTATATATTATACAGTAATTTGTGGATGAGTTACAAAGCTGTAAAAGGATTGTGGTCGGAAGCTCATCTTTTATTCCTCCCCCCCCCCCCCCCCCCCACCCCGAAAATATCGGAACTCAATTGGTTTTCACAGCTACGTAACTCATTCCCATGTATGTTGGGATCTTACAGCACAATGATGCCACAAAAAAAAGACTTGAAATCACAACAGGGCAAAGAACAGGGTTGACATTTGAGGTCTGCTACAAACAGCCAGGACAGGCAAAAGAGTTAAACAGTGAGATAAGAAGGTTACAGAGATACTGCAGGTAATGTAATAATGGTGATGATAGCTAACTCCACACAAACTGAGTGTGTCTTAATGGAAGTGAAATGACCTGAATCATCATCAACTTCCATTTATGTAGCACCTTTAATGTAGTAAAACATCCCAAGACACTTCACAGGAGCGTTATCAAACAAAATTTGGCACTGAACCCCATAAAGAGATATTAGGACAGGTTTGGTCAAGGAGCGCCTTAAAGGAGAAGAGAAGTGGAGAGGTTTAGGGAGGGAATTCCAGAGCTTCGGGCCTCTGCAGCTGAAGGCACGGCCGCCAACGGTGGAGTGATTAAAATCGGGGATGCGCAAGAGGCAAGAATTGGAGGAGCGCAGAGATCTCGGAGGGTTGTAGGGCTGGAGGAGGTTACAGAGATAGGGAGGGTCGAGGCCCTAGAGGGATTTGAAAACAAAGATGAAAATTTTAAAATCGAGGCCTTGCCTGACCGGGCGCCAATGTAAGTCAACAAGCACAGGGATGATGGGTGAATGGGACTTGATGCGAGTTAGGATATGGCAGCAGAGTTTTGGATGGGCTCAAGTTTATGGAGGGTAGAAGATGGGAGGCCAGCCAAGCAAGCATTGGAATAGTCAAGTCTAGAGGTAACTAAGGCATGGATGAGGGTTTCAGCAGCAGATGAGCTGAGGCAGGGGTGGAGACGGGCGATGTTACAGAGGTGGAAGTAGGCGGCCTTGGTGATGGAGCGGATACGTGGTTGGAAGCTCATCTCGGTCAAATAGGATGCCAAGGTTGTGAACAGTCTGGTTCAGCTCAGATAATGGCCAGGGAGAGGGATGGAGTGGTTGGCTAGGGAACGGAGTTTGTGGCAGGGACCGAAGACAATGGCTTTGGTCTTCCCAGTATTTCATTGGAGGAAATCTTTTCTCATCCAGTACTGGATGTCGGGCAAGCAGTGTGACAAATCGGAGACAGTGGAGGGGCCAAGGGAGGTGGTGGTGAGGTACAGCCGGGCGTCGTCAGCCTACATTGTGTTTTCAGATGATGGCGTCAAGGGGCATCATTTAGATGAGAAATAGGAGGGGGCCAAGGATAGATCATTGGGGGACTCTAGAGGTAACAGTGCGGGAGTGGGATGAGAAGCCATTGTAGGTGATTCTCTGGTTACGATTGGATGGATAAGAATGGAACCAGGTGAGCGCAGTCCCATCCAGCTGTACAACGGAGAAGAGGCGTTGAAGAAGGATGGTGTGGTCAACCATGTCAAAGGCTGCAGACAGGTCGAGAAGGATGAGTCGGGATAGTTTATCATGGTGACAGTCACATAAGATGTCATTTGTGACTTTGATAAGCGTCGTTTCAGTACTGTGGCAGGGACGGAAACCTGATTGGAGGGACTCAAACATGGAGTTCCGGGAAAGTTGGGCACGGAATTAGTAGATGTGGTACAAGGCTACTTCTTGACATAATGGCATAAATCTCACTGCGGAATCTCATTTGGACCTGGTTCTTGCAAGTAATCAGGGTTATATCCGTAATACAGAAGTAGTGGAACCTCCGAACATGAGTGGTCATTATGATTAAAATTTAAGATAATTTAGCAATCACTGTTAATGAGGACCTGGGTAGAAATATGATTTCAGGAGGGCAAACTTCAGTGGGAATGAGGAACAAACTAAAAGAAATTAACTTGCCCATATGGACAACTTCTAAAACTATGTCTACATAAAGACTATAGAGAGAAAAGGAAGGGGAGAACTTAAGGACGAGCGTAGAAGTTGTTAAAACGGTATTAGGAGTTCAAAGAGAATGAACAGGAAAGTGTGTTAAATACAATAATACATTTTTTTAGTATCAAAACAGTGAAATAATAGGGAGGAAATCAGATTCTAAAGGTCAAGAGCGGTGGAGTAATTAAAGGTGAAGTGAAAATAGAATCGCTTAACTGTTTTCATGGAGGAAATTACTGACTTGTAATCCAATTATTGTAGTACATGGAATGTCCTGGAGAATTTTAAAATCAGTGAAACGGAGGTACTTGATTAACTAGCATTTATTTCTGTTTGTGGGCTATTGTGTGTAAAATGATTGCCACATTTATCTATGTAACAGTGATTTTATTTCAAAGTAATTCATTGCATGTGAAACACTGAGGCATGATAAATTGCTATATAAATGCAAGTTACTTTCCTTTCCCCAAGAGTATACGGAAGAGAGTAACAAGAGTGATCCTCACTGTAAGAATGAGCTATGACAAAAGATTATAGAAGCTTGAACTCTGCAGCCAGGGAGAAGGTTGAAGAATGACCTCTAAGTTATATAAAATATTAAATGGTACAGATAAAGTGAACTCTGATTAGTTTCTTTACGGGAAGTCAGATTAGAAGGACTAGAGGGCACAAATTTAAACGAAAAGCGATTTTAGTTGTAAGAAAAAAAATGTTCCTAGAGTATTGAACTTTTGGAATAACCTACCAGAAGAATGGTAGGTGGTCAAAACACAGTTGGGTACCAGATGAGTTAGAGCACTAGAGGGATGAGTCTGGATGAGCCAAATGCCCTTTTCCTGCTCATCACTTTTTCTTCTGTTCTAAAACAGAGCTCCTATTTTGCCGTTTATATTATTCATGTGCACAAGTACACGAGATCATTGTGCAGTAATGTAGTCTGTATCTCAATGAATTTACCACTGATTATCTTCCATCTTTGTGAGTGCAACGAAACCCATCAAGTAACTTCATATCTAAGATGGGTCAGTCGGATACCCTTTGTAGGGTTTTTATGTGGTAACTCATTTGTCCATCTGTGATTACATCACTAGCTCCTGTCTGCGTTCCTGGCTTGAGCAGGACACTTCTTGTCCCACCTGTAGAATGTCGCTCAACATTAATGAAGACAACCGTGCTGGTGAGCCTCGACGGCGAGACAACCTGGATGAGAATATAGGGCCTGTGCCAGTTGTAGAGGGCAGGCCACATCTTAACCATCACAACCACTTCTTCCATTTTGATGGTAAGTTGCATAAGTTTAGTATACATTTACCGTAACCTTGTATACATAGTTTTTTTTTGAAGTCCTTAAACAGAGCTGCAAAGTTATTTTATTATTTATCACTTAGTAATTTGGGAGATATGGGGTGTTGGAGGAACAAAAGCAACATTCCATCCACCAAAAATAACAATTTAACTACAGGAAATAATGCTAAAACGCATGCAATATATATGTTGGTATAGATTGTTGGGGTTGGGATATTGACGGAGACAAATGGAAAGAACTGGAACAGGCCTCAAATGATTGGAAGAGTATGAGAAACTAAGGAAGATTTGAAGAGAAAGCCAGGTGCTGTTCTCTGGAGGTTAAATGAGTGGGTGAAACAGCCTTTGCCATTTTCATGGAATTGCTAACTAAACAAGAGTGTTGACAGAGCCCTGGGAGCAGGTGACTTCCCCCCTACCCCAGTACTCTGGGAAAATAATTCCCTTAAGCGTCTCCATTTTCTTGCCCAAAGAGCACTCTGATTCCAATTTACTTCTTCCCATAGGATACGATAGCATTATACGCAATATCGTATCAGCACAACGCAACGAGAGCCATGTCTAAATTATGCAGGGATTGCTTACAGTAAACTGTGATCAGGTCAAATGTTGGTTAAGGACACATGGTTAGCAGTAGTACAGGGTTTATATACTGTGACTGAATGTGACCACATACCAACAGCTGAGTTCATAAGTGCTATGGAAATATGCCTCCTTCAGCACCCCATTATACTATTTATGCAGATTCACTATGTGCCCTGTCACTATAATGGAAAATGTTAACTTTTTAAAAAAAAATGTTAAATCCTCAGTCACTCTTGGGACCACATTTCCAGCTTGGTTCTTGTATTACATGTCACAGTAACCTGTTAATCACTTCCTCCTATCTCTTGTGTGTGACAACAAACTCTCCCCAACATTACAAAAATTACTTATTTTTACTGTTTATTTATTATAGGATCTCGGATTGCTAGTTGGCTGCCTAGTTTCTCAGTAGAAGTGATGCATACAACGAATATCCTTGGCATTGCACAGGCCAACAATTCTCAGCTCAACGCGATGGTAAGTCCAACAGAAGAATGCACAGCGTATTCTGTTACTACATCATGGTTCATTTCCTAGTGTACAAATCAGTATTGACTCTGAAGTCACAAAGATCTCTTAGTGACACAGACCAGATTGCTGTGTGAACATCCTGAGATGAAGGGTAATAAGATGTGGGTTTGCTGCTGCTATTTCTGAGTTCCTGATCTCTGGCAGGTATCTGGCACCTTCCTGTCAAGGAGGCAGCAAGTTAAAACTAGAGCTGAACTGGCAACAGAGCAACATGGAAAAAACCTTTGAGCAGGTGGCTTGTCTTTCACTGCCCCCAATCTTAGCTGAGCAGTGCATTATAGCAAAAAGAGGTCACCATTGTGATTTTTTTTTTTGTCTGTTCTCTGCATTTCTTGAAGCTCGTGGGATTAAAGGGGTAATGGCTACGTGGATATGAAATTGGCTAAGGGACAAAAAGCAGCGAGTAGTGGTGAATGGTTATTTTTCAGACTGGAGGGAAGTGTGCTGTGGTGTCCCCCAGAAGTCAGTGTTGGGACCACTGCTCTTTTTGATCTGTATTAAAGACCTGGACTTGAGTATCCAGGGCATATTTTCAAAATTTGCAGATGACACGAAATATGGAAATGTAGTACAGTGAGGAGGATAAGGACATAGACAGACTGGTGAAATGGGCAGATATATGGCAGATGAAATTTAAAGCAGAGAAGTATGAAGTATTTATTTTGGTAGGAAGAATGAGGAGAGGTAAAATAAATAAAATGGTACAATTTTAAATGGGGTGCAGGAACAGCGACATCTGGGGGTGTACGTACATAAGTCTTTGAAGGTGGTAGAACAAGTTGAGAAGGTTGTTTAAAAAGGCATACGGGATCCTCAGCTTTATAAATAGAGGCATGAGTACAAAAGCAAGGAAATTATGCAAAATCTTTATACAACACTGGTTAAGCCCTAGCTAAAGTATTGTGTTCAATTCTGGGCATCACACTTCAGGATGGTTGCCAAGGCCTAGGGATGAAAGACTTCAGTCACGTAGAGAGACTGGAGAGACTAGAGAAATTGGGGTTGTTCTCCTTGGAACAGAGAAGGTTAAGGTGAGATTTGATAGAGATGTTCAGAATCATGAAGGGTTTTGATAGGGTATAAAGAGAAACTGTTTCCAGTGGAGAAGGGTCGGTAAACAGAGGGCATAGATTTTAGGTAATTGGCAAAAGAACCAGAGGCGAAATAAGGACTAAAAACTCTACTTAGCGAGTTATGTTCTGGAATGTACTGCCTGAAAGGGTGGTGGAAGCAGATTCACTAACTTTCAAAAAGAAATTGGATAAATACTTGAAGGGGAAAAATTTGCATAGCTATGAGGAAAGAGCAGGGGAGTGGGACTAATTGGATAGCTCTTTCAAAGAGCCGGCACAGGCATGATGGGCCAAATGGCCGCCTCCTGTGCTGTATCATTCTACAATTCTATGATTTCTGCATCAAATAGAATCTGTAGGATTATGATTGTTGCACATCTTTTATAATAGTGTAATTAAAGGAGAAGCAATGTCTACTGAATTGGCCTATTATCTTAAATGTTGTCACATGAGATATCTCTACGCATAATGTATGTGGTGACTCTTCCAGTCACCCCTTTGCTTTGTTTTAAGCTTTAGAACTGCTGGTGGAGCCAATCTGGGAATACATATTTTAGGTAGAACTCCTGCTGTGGAATTAAAAAGGTCCATATTTGTTTAGTTTAATATTTGGAGAGCTGAAAAAGTTATGGAGCTAGATTTGCCAACTAGCTGAATGAATATTTGCTGTGGTTTACTGTTGAGCAGTTGAGTGGTGGGCTTTGTGCTTTGCCATTTGTCTGTTTCATTCTGAACCAATTTGTGATGCTAGGACCATTTAGTAGCAATTCATCCCTATCCCATCTGTTCTAAGACAGTCAAATGTAGCATACTTAATTTTGCCTTTATTGGGCCTCTAGTGCTGTGTTTGAGTCTCTGCAGACTTCACAAATTTTGCAGCTTTCCTGTTGGCACTATCAATTGAAAATCCAGGCTATAAATTGTGTTTGTACAAGGAAATACCGTCCGAATTAAATCCGCAGTATATATTACTTTGGAATGGTAAGTTTATTCCCCAGTGGTGAGAGGTTAACACAGACTTACAGGAACCTGTTTCCTTTCTCGCATAATTATTGCACCATCACTGCCTACAGGCTCATCAAATCCAGGAGATGTTTCCCCAGGTTCCATATCATCTCGTCCTCCAGGACCTACAGCTAACACGCTCAATAGAAATCACCACCGATAACATACTGGAAGGAAGAATCCAGGTCCCCTTTCCGCAGCAGGTTGGTGTTCCATTTTGTTTACATGTATTTAATTTAAACCATGTATTAATTCAAACTTCTGTTACCCATTACTCATTTCCCTGCCCCCTTCAATGCACTTCAACAGCGACAAGAAAGTAGACCAGCGTTGAATGGTCCAGTTGTGGAGGAGGACGATAGTAATCCAGATGATTCAAACAGTGAAGAGCAGGTAATTCATATTTAATAGTACGTCTTGACTATCCAAGACTTGGAATACTGCTCTTCTAGAGGGGGCGACTCTTCTAGCACCTCTCACATACCTGGACAGGATACAATGAAAAAGCTGTTATCGGATGGGTGATGCCTAACTCTCTCTCATCGATATTGTGATGGTTAGTGCTTCTTCCAAATTTCAAATATGCCACCCTGTACAATCCTCCCTACTTTCGCATTGTGTTGAAATCAAGACTGATTCCACTGTCTCTAACACGTTCTTTTCTGAGACCTGCCCTTGTTGATCGGCATTTAATCATAATAATGATGTAATTGCCTTTTGAATTCCCAGCTGTATTGGCACCAAACGGGTTTGGCATATGGAAGAAAAAGACTCTTAAAACCGGACATCAACTCCTTAGCCATTTCTGTCTTCTCCCTCCTACAATCCTCAGGCCTTTTTAAAAACTAAACTTGGCATCACCTATCACACTTTCTGAATTACCTTGTCTTCCCTTTTACAATTTTCAACCTTGGTAGTGTCCTGCACTGTGGGCCTTAGTCCTTCATCTTAGTTTTCCAACTTAAAAAAAAAATTCCACTTTGTTATTTGTAGTTGCAGTTAGATAGCCGTAGTTTGAACCTTCCTAAACCGTTTAGGAGCTTCAGTGGTTCCTGTTCACTATTGCCAGGGCTCAGCAACCCACCAGACCCAAAACAGCTCATTGCTGAGGAATGAATGCCTTTTCCCAGCCCTATCTTTCTATCACATACATTTCTGTCCTCTAGTTGTTGCTCTGTTGGCATTCTCCAGCTGGGCATGAAATCCTATTACATGTTTGCAAGAATTCTGTAGTATCTGTCCCATTATACTCTCTACTTTGCACGATTGCATCACATTAAGCATTGTCCAAACTAAATGCAGTTGTTCAGAGTTTAACGTGACAAAAGGTAATACATCTGTTTTTGGCATGTATGGAGAGTTTTCATAAGCTAACTTCAGTTCACATGATGTTTATATCTCCTTGATAGCAACATTAGCCCCATATAGAAGTCAAATCATATGCAGTTTTTAACTGCAGTAGTCCAATCCATGATCACTTATAACCAATTACTTTTGAGCACATTAGCTAATTGTACACAAGTACAAATCTGCAACAGGTTTAAGGTGTGGAACTTCCAGACATGCAATGGATTCTGTAACAATACATAGTCTTTCTCTGCTGAAATTGGGCACTCTGAGACCTGCCCTTAATGGCAGCCATTTAACCCGAGCTGTAATTATGTAATTAAAAATTACTTTACTTGGGTTTTAATATTTTACCTTTTGAAACTCCTACTTTATTGACATTGAACAGCATGGCAGATATGATTCAAAGAGTCCCAGCAGAGAGAGGCTGCCTTTTAGTCATGAGCTGTCATGGGCTCTTCAAAAATGAATACTGATTTTTAAAAAAAAATTATACTGTTCTTTATTGTTTTAGCTTTTTTTCCCAAAGCGCTCTGCTTTAATTAGTGAGAAATGGAAGGCTCAGTGAGGCCATGAGTTCAGATAAATGTTATTTTACATGGAACGTTAACTGATTAATTTCCCATTAAATGTTCTGTTTTATAAACCTTTTATTCTGCCTTGCAGGATTTTTTTTAACTGCCAAAGAAAATAATCCCATTCTTTCAAAATTATCATCTTGCATGTCTCCTATTTGAGAGGCTACCTGATCCCAGCACTGAACCAAGTCCTCTGTGATTCACCACTGTGTTAGAGGATGTTTTTTATTTATGATTTAGATGTTTGATCTATTCCTCAATCAATAAGGTTCTTGAAACATTGAGGTCAAGCATTGATAGATTTATTAAGCATACAGTATCTGCAATAGTACTTAAAAGATACACGTACAACTATACCTGATTGTTGGGGACTCAAATGCGTTAACAGCTGAGTTCAGTATTTCAGGCTAATCAAACCTGATGAACCCAAATGCTCATTACAATCTGCCACTTTTTAATACCTTTCTAAGCTACAGGTTCCTTATCAAAATGTCCATAATATGGTAAGCTACACAGATCTGATCACATCTTGTTCACGTGTATAGCTTTACATTTTTAAACTGCAGAGTAGCGACTAATGGATAATTTTACAATACTCCTAATGATTGACATGGGTGAAAATATAAACATCTTGCTTTCCGCTTTCTCAGGAATACAACTCTGTATAAGGAGAATCTACTTGGACCTGTGCCTTATCAATAACTTCAGTCATGAAGCTGATTTTCTTACTAAAGAGCTCTCTTTCCGTTGGTTTAATGAGATCAGTTTAACTCTTATTTCGTTAACTTATCAAAAATTTTGCTCTTGTTACATATAATTGCTATTCTACCAAGTGAATCCTTTAATTATGTGTTTTTTGATTCTGTATCATTCAGCACCAGCTAATTCCACCATTCGACAGAAATCTTAATTAAAAAGATAATTGTACAGATGTTTTCCTTTTGCAGGACTGACTTTTGTCGTTGCAGCTCCCTGAAGCTTAGGAACCGGTATGCAATGGCATGTCTTTAATTAAGTTCCCACATTAAGTAGGTGATTACTTCATATTGAAACCTACCAGTGCAGTAGGGTCAGTCTCAGTTCAAAAGTTCAGTGGTCACTACTTTAAAGTTGAATCATACTTAACAGTACTACAATATAAAGAAAAATCAATAGCAGTATTAAATAAGCACATTTCAGGTCAGTCTGTTTCCTTACAATCTGGATTGATTTTTTTTTCTTAATGTTCAGTCCTACATGGTTGAGAAGGAGCCCTAGTTCCGCATCCTGCATAACAGCTGATCCAAATTTGGGAACTTGCCATATGGTGCAAGGCAAAACCTACCATTCTTCACTTACCCAACTCATTGATAATGCATTCAGACGAAATGAAAGTTAAAACTGCAGTTACTGCAACACTTTGCATGTTGGTGGCTTCTGCAGATTTCAGCTTCCCAACAAGCAATGTGTTCATCTATTGTTTCCATTTTTGTGATCATAGTTTTACTATGAGTCTGCTTGAATTCCAGTGTACATGATTAATGTGACTGTGTCTTCTTTACATCCTCAGACTGAGCATCCAGCTCTTGAACTCAGCCAAAACGCGGAAGAGACATTTGGAGCTGGCAATGAGTTTCCGCAAATTGATGTTCAGACCGAGGACTTTGAGGCACGGGGAAGTCGCTTCTCAAAGTCGGCAGATGAGAGGCAACGAATGTTAGTGCAGCGCAAAGAGGAACTACTGCTTCAAGCACGGAGGTATGGGGATGCTACTGAGGGTTAGGAGAAATTTGTGACTAGGCTCAGATTCATAGAAACATAGAAAATAGGAGCAGGAGTAGGCCATTCAATATGACCATGGCTGATCCTCTATCTCAATACCATATTCCTGCTCTCTCCCCATTTCCCTGGATGCCTTTTGTGTCTAGAAATCTATCTATCTCCTTCTTAAATATATTCAGTGACTTGGCCTCCACAGCCTTCTGTGGTAGAGAATTCCACAGGTTCATCACCCTCTGAGTGAAGACATTTCTCCTCATCTCAGTCCGAAATGTCCTACCCCGTATCCTGAGACTGTGACCCCTTGTTCTGGACCCCTCAGCCAGGGGAAACATCCTCCCTGCATCCAGTCTGTCTAGCCCTGTCAGAATTTTATATTTTTCAATGAGATCCCCTCTCATTCTTCTAAACTCGAGTGAATACAGGCCGAGTCGACCCAATCTCTCCTCATACAACAGTCCTGCCATCACAGGAATCTGTCTGGTGAACCTTCGCTGCACTCCCTCTATGGCAAGTATATCCTTTCTTAGGTTAGGAGACCAAAACTGCACACAATACTCCAGGTGTGGTCTCACCAAGGCCCTGTATAACTGCAGTAAGACATCCTTGCTCCTGTACTCAAATCCTCTTGCAATGAAGGCCAACATACCATTTGCCTTCCTAACTGCTTGCTGCACCTGCATGTTTGCTTTCAGTGACTGGTGTACAAGGACACCCAGGTCCCTTTGCACATCAACATTTCCCAATCTATCACCATTTAAATAATACTCTGCCTTTCTGTTTTTCCTTCCGAAGTGGATAACTTCACATTTATCCACATTATACTGCATATGCCATGTATTTTCCCATTCACTCAACTTGTCTAAATCGCCTTGAAGCCTCTCTGCACCCTCCTCACAACTCATGATCCCACCTAGTTTTGTGTCGTCAGCAAACTTGGAAAAATTACATTTGGTTCCCTCATCCAAATCATTGATATATGTTGTGAATAGCTGGAGCCCAAGCACTGATCACTGCAGTACCCTACTAGCCACTGCCTGCCACCCCAAAAAAGACCCATTTATTCCTACTCTCTGTTTCCTGTCTGTTAACCAATTCTCAATCCATGCCAGTATATTACCCCCAATCCCATGTGCTTTAATTTTGCACACTAACCTCCTACGTGGGACTTTATCAAAGGTCTTCTGAAAATTCAAATAAACCACATCCACTGGTTCTCCCTTATCTATTCTACCAGTTACATCCTCAAAAAACTCCAGTAGGTTTGTCAAACGTGATTTCCCTTTCATAAATCCATGTTGACTTTGTCTAATCCTGTTGATATTTTCTACGTGTCCTGTTATCACATCCTTTATAATAGACTCTAGCATTTTCCCTACTACTGATGTTAGGCTAACCGGCCTGTAGTTCCTTATTTTCTCTTTCCCTTTTTTAATAGTGGGGTTACATTTGCCACCCTCCAATCTGCAGGATCTGTTTCATAATCTACAGAATTTTGGAAGATGACAACTAATGCATCCACTATTTCCATGGCTACCTCTTTCAGTACTCTGGGATGCAGATCATCAGGTCCTGGGAATTTATCGGCTTTCAGTCCCATTAATTTCTCCAGCACTTTTTTTTACTAATACTAATTTCCTTTAATTCCTCCTTCTCACTAGTCCCTTGGTTCCCTAGCATTTCTGGGAAGTTATTTGTGTCCTTTTCCATGTAGACAGAACCGAAGTATTTGTTTAATTGCAAAGTATTTGTTTAATTGATAATTGGGACATTCAGTCACTGGTCCATAGGTACGCCTGGAGACTTGTACAACATGTATAAACTGGGGTTGTGAAGTGATTTAAAAAAATTAATCTCATTTTAAAAATTTTAATCTGTTAATCTGGATTTTAATCACATGTTTAATTGATACGAATACTGCATCCGTCTCTTTCAAGTTTGTTTTATACACATTTTTAAAACTGATCAAAACCAATTTAAATTCATGCAGTATTACTACAAACTGTTAGTAAATGAGTGGGAAAGGAATTGCATTTTAGTAATGAAAACTAAGCCTCACTAAATTGTAGCACCACCTTGGCCCGACACACGGAATTCAGCCATTTAGTGAAAAGGGCATCTAATCCTGATGCTTGCTATTAGTTACATCACACATCGGCCAAGTTTTTTTAAAAATCATTTAATTTAAACCTTAATCTTTACTTTCAGAAGCTGCATAACCCATGGGCTTGAGCCACCCTGGAAATATGTTCACTGCATAAATAAAGTATTAAAAGATCCACAAACAATGTGTCCCAGGACTACGTTCCAATTTTCTGCAACAAGCAATTTTCCCATGTGCGCATCCTACGTAACGTCTTTTTTAACATTGGCCATAGTGCCAAGTTGGTTCACTGTGAGCAGAGAAAAGAGAACGTGTTTGTTTAACAGCACCACCAGCAGAAGAGGAAATCACAGTTCAGCAGGCTAAAGCTCTGGGCTGTGGTTGGGCATAACCTTATTCCTACCTAGACACACTCCATGTAACTTCCACGAATATAACGTGTTAAAAATTAATCTCCAAAAAAATTAACACGTTAATTGTCGAAGTTATCTGGTATAAACTCACGTATAAAACAACTGCATAATGCTAATAGTAAAGGGATCAAATAATTAATCTCATTGGAGGTGATCTGAATGTTAGAAAGATAGAACTTGAATTTTTAGAATTCCATTCACAACCTCAGGGCCTCCCAAAGCACATTGCAGCCAATGAAGTACTTTTGAAGTCTATTGACTGTTTTAATGTAGGAAACGTGGCAGCCAATTTACGCATGTTGGACATATCCTGGTTCTAGATTTCTTACCTGTTCGCAGTTGCTCCCAACCAACCAGTGAAAGAAATTGGTCTGGAGAAGAATGATTTATATAAGATAGCTTTAAAATAATCAGTAACACACCATTATATCAGCATGCAGTACATAGATTAGTAATACATGGATGTGTTTACATGGGAAGGGGGGGAAAGTAAGTGTAATTTAGTTAACAGCATTGCTTTTGCTTGCAGAATCAAAACAAGACACATAATTGTATATATAAGAATCACAACACCTCCCTGATCGGGTGAATAGATGCACCCGGTTAGAACAAGAAACTTGTCAGTGTGACATCCTGTGATTTTTAGCACTTACGAGGAATGTTATTTTTTTTAAAAAGTATTATTCTTCAGATACTGTGGAAAAGTGAGTGGGGGAAAAATTTCCTGTTTCTGATTTGGTTCGCTCAGTAGTGTGCTGAGACTGCTGTCATCCACTTCTGCACTGCCTGTCCATGTTTAAAGAGAACACCAAGTTTAAAAATCTGGCCAACTGCTTATCTGTGGAAGAGAATGTGGTTTACTAGTGTAGAGGGACCCACAGGAGGAGAGAGATGACAAATTGTATAGCTGCTTATTATAATAAACAATCTGTAAATTTCTTTTTTCTCAGACGGTACATAAATAGGACCCCATATGAAGCAGACAATTTATCCAGTGGTGGCACGCCCTCTGTGTCACCAGTCAACACGGACTCTCTTACTTTGCGGCGTCGAACCTTGGCGGCTGCAGCCGAAAGGCGTCTCCAGCAGCGGCAGGACTCCTAGTTCTGATGACACAACACCGGGAACCTGGAATCTGACACTTTCTGAATCACACGTCTGGCTCTGCTTTTGCTTGCAGCAGCAAGAGCAGCATCCCAAACCACTCTGCGAAGTCATGCCATCGAGCTGGGGAGTTGTACTATCACATGTACTGTGGCTGCACTAGTGGAGCTGAATCTCAACAGTATTTGTGGTGGGAAATGGCATGGATGGTTATTTTTTTTTTATACAGCCTTTGTGAAAACAGTAAACAGCTTTTTACCTGCAAAAAAATATTCTTACTAGCTGCAAGCGTCTGGAGGCTACTTATAAACTCTTCAACTGTGGAATATATGCAGTCTACAGGTTTGCCTGTGGAAAGCTGCCTGGTTCCAAGAACTCATTGGGCAGCACAACACAGGGCCTTGGGGCCTGCCAGCAAAGCTGTGCTGAAAAGTGACCTGATGCGCCGTGGCGTTTGACAGTAATGTTGATTTCTTCATGGTTTTTCCATCGTACAAGACGCATGGAACAATTTTACACCTACAGCTCCTCCTCCCCCCCCCCCCCCCCCTCCCGCCCCCCAAACACTTTTCCTTCTCTGCAGATCATACACAATAATTGCCTCTCCTCTTACATAGAACTTCCATGTCTTTTTGGAACAAGAGGATTTTGATGCTGTGTTGGATTTTATTTGACTCTTAGCTGTTCTTGCTCCAAATGGCCCCATGTAATCTGAACTGTAATTCTGTTAATTCTATAACGTGTTGCATCCTAACAGTTAATGTCAGTCGGAGTCTGGCTGTCTCTGGCAGCTTCAGCTCACTTGCAGTGGGCATGGATTGATTAGCTCTTGCTACTTACTGGGTTCCTACTCAGTTGGTCAGTTGGAAATTAAGTATGAAAGGATGGGGCAGTGTGATGGAAGGTTACAAAGAGAGAGTGTAACATTCAGTATTCCCAATAAGATTTTAAGCCCAGGTGTTTTAATGGGGTTGTACAACTTCAACCTCTTTCCCAGAACTTGCCACCTTTAAAAGCATGCACATCCCTCCCTCTACAGCCACATGCATTCTCATAATTTGTCGTGGAAATTAAACACTATCTAATACGTAAGTAACATATGAAAAACCTGAAAGCCAGCATCCTGTCCATTAGGAATATGTCTGGTATTTGAAAAGTTGGCTATGATTTGCCAGAAATGTCCTTATAGTTCTGAATCTTTGAGGATGGTTGGACATGTTTTATCCAGCTGTACTGTGTTTTATGTAGGATCTACGGTACTGATCATGTAACAACTTGGTGACTTAAGCTTTAATTTTAAATAAAGTATTGCACGTTTGTTATTGCATTCAGCGTAATCTCTACAATCAGACATGTGCAAATTACAGAATTTGCTTCATATTTTGTTTTTATTCCCCCCATAAGATTTTTATTTTCAGTATATTTTGAATATGTGCTTTGATTTTAACAAAATGATTTGCAATATCTCAAATAATAGGGTACTGACTTTTTAAACCCTACTGAATATTTCAACATGTGGACGTTCAGATTAAATAACAGCTGACTGTACACTAAAACACTTAAGAGTGCTTACTGGACCCTGCTTTGTTTGACTAACGTGTTTGGATGCTTTACCACAAAATAATCACTGCTGCAGTTACAAATAAGTTAAGGTGTAGCATTCTTCCAAAAATCTCCCTTT
Organism: Heptranchias perlo; assembly: GCF_035084215.1. Lineage (NCBI taxonomy): Eukaryota > Metazoa > Chordata > Chondrichthyes > Hexanchiformes > Hexanchidae > Heptranchias > Heptranchias perlo. The sequence goes on from NC_090340.1 coordinate 15,732,129, forward strand.
TTGAAACAAAAAAACAATCCCTAGTGAATTATTTCTGTTTATGGAATTGGACTAACTATGGCCAACTTTTAGAAAATAAGTTAAGCAACCAAAATTACATGGAGTTTGAGGTTGATTTAATCAATTTTATTTTTATGAATACTCGAACAGTATTCTGACCTGTTTTTCAGACTCTGCACAGGACTCAGAGTAGGCAGGGATCGCAATTGCTTGATGCTGATACCGCCTTTACAGTAGCTTTGAAGATCTATTTTGGGTGGGGGGGGTTGGTCCTTCAAATGTCAGTGCAATGTTAGTGTTTTTACTTTTTTGTCTTTTTTTATTGAACTCATCTGTTGTAAATTGTGGTAGGTATTGTGCACTTGTAAAGGAGCAGTCTCTTGGAGCCTTTCATATTGTACTGAAATCTCTAAGGGATGGGTGAAAGTGTAACACCTTGCAGAAATCCTTACTGTGATGCTTTTCCTTTGAGGTAGTTTCAAATATAGTTTGTTTTACATATTTTTAAGCACTATTACCATATTTTTGTTTTTACAAAATTATTTAAATAAAATGCATTTTCTGGTTTGTCCTAAATGAGTATTGTAAACTTATTTACTTTTTTCTTAACTTCAAGCTGCTTCTCTGAGGAGTTTATGTCTATCTATCTATCTATCTATCTATCTAATGTTTAATTGATCATGTACTGTCGGCCTCATATTCCATCCAGTACTTGGCACTCTGTAAACACCTTATCCTTGAGCTACAAAGAAATGGCATTTACGTTATTGCAGTTCAACACTGTTGCTAAAGGTTTATTTATCAGGTGGTTCACATTCCAGACCTTGCTTAGACAATACTTCAATAATTTACCATGCTGTTTATTATTTTTTGTAGGTGGTGAGGATGTTGGTGCTGAGGAATGGAATACTTTTACCTATTGTGGACACCCAAAAAGCATTCCTGTGTCAGTTATTGCCTTGCCCAATAACTGAGCCATACAGGCCTGTTTCATCCAGGTCTATGCTGAGTTATGTGATCTCAGCCAGAATGGCAGCAGAGGTGCTACGATTGGCCTCAACAAACCTGGGCTAGAGGGTAGAAAATTAACCACGGCACCTCCTTTTCGTCACTGTTTAGCAACCCCTGCGGGAAATGCATGACTAGACTTTGAGGGCAAGATTGGGCTTGGCTATGGTGCACCCTGCTTCTAATAGCTTTCTACTACTCGCTGTCATGGCTCAAACGTGAGTAATGGTCACTTGGGCAAGGTGTTGATGGGCTTTGTGGAACAGAGCCCCTTCAGGAGGGAGGGCTAAGTGGATTTGGGAGAAAATTGGCAAGCAACAAAATGTATAGCACAGGGTAAAGCTCCCTCCCTCAGTGCCTTAGTGCCAACCTCAATACCCCATACTGCACAAATGTGACACTGGTCCATTTCCCACAACAGCATTCCTATAGCCTCATGAAGTGAGATTGCCAATGTCAATAAGTGTCGAATTAGGGAACCGGTAGTGCCAAGGCCATGGTTTATGCTTAAATCTTTGTAGCTGCTTTTCCTGCTCCCCCTACTTTCCTCCACCCTTGCACTTCCATCTTCATTACTGTTCTCTCACTGTTGTACCTCTTCTTCCTGCTGTCCTTCCATTGTAAAAGCTATACTGTACTGGTATAACTTTCTTCCTGCAATGCTTTCTGGCCTAATTCCTTTTCCCTACCTCCTGATTGCTTCCCTCTCTTTACAGTGAATTGTGCTCAAGGTGTGGACTCTTTATGTGGCAGTTCACCACAGTTAAATGCAGTGTAATGCTCCCTCTGCCTAACAGTGAGCTTTAGTAACAAATTTGAATTCTTCCATTGCACCAGTGTGATATGCTCCAGTTTCCATACCAGCCTATTGTGGTCTCTGTAAGATTGCCAGTTCAGAGTGACTTTGTGCTGTAGGCTGATACTACACCAAATCACCATGGTCTCTGTTTCTGAACCTTGCCAAAGGTGTTGTGCAAAGTACTTTTATTAGCAGGCAATGTTGCTTTAAATTTGTAAAACATTTCTGTTTTTAAAAACAAATGAGGGAGGCACTGAGCGGAGTGGGAAAGCAGAGGGGACAGTGTTTTATCTGTGTGGACCATGGAACCCCTCGGTGACTCACTTTCCACAGGGCAGTGATCCGGGGTCACAGCAACAGTGGTGTAGGTGTCACAGCCCACTAGGCCAGAAGCAAGGAAGGCTGGTGTTTTTAATGAAATGGAAAAGCACATTAGTGCTCTGATAGCGACTGATCCGGTTTTGATCTTGGAAACTAAGCAGAGTTAGTCTGGATTAGTACTTGGATGGGAGACTGCCAGGAAATAGCAGGAGCTGTAAGATTTTCTTGATTTCCTCCATGCTATTTTACTCCGCAGAGGTCTTTCCTGTACGAGCTGCTCCTGCACACTCTCCACTTCCCTGTCTTCTGTCCGGACACGTGTGCCAGCTGGCAGGCTCTTACGCCGCAGTCCTCCCCTGCACCCTTGGGGATCTGGGGTGGAGAATGTTGCACGAAGCAGTTCCCTCAAACAACTTTTTAAACCACTCCACAGCCTCCCGTGACACTAACTTTTGCAGCCTGGATGAGTCAGTGTTTCACATCTACACGGAGTGCGAGAGGGGTTGGTTCTCAATTTCTGGCTCCATTCCTGATCTTTGACCACCTGGTGTGGAGGGCGAGCGGCGGGAGTCGGCAGACCTGGTGGGTCTGCTCCTGGGCCTGGCCAACTTGGCCATCCATAGGTTCAGGTTGGACGTGGCCTGTGGGGGTGGTCGTTCTGGTTGCTCTGCCTTTCTTCCGTGGTCATAATTTTATAAGTTTCTTTTGTTTTTAAGTTTTCTATTAGTTGTGCCCCATCGTTTGATGACCGTGGGGGTAATCTCCTTATTTAATTAAGAAAAGGCACACTGGTGCTTGCAGCATCTCTGAGCCTGCCTCCTGTTGCTATTGGTAACAGGGATAAAGCCTCTCCCCGAGGCCAACGACAGGGATCCTGATTGACGTCACCGGTTAGCAACGGAGAGACGCTGCAGTCGGCGGAGAGCGGGACTGAGAGAGAAAGACAGGCCGCGGAGAGCGGGACTGAGAGAGAAGGACAGGCCGCGGAGAGCGGGACTGAGAGAGCAAGACAGGCCGCGGAGAGCGGGACTGAGAGAGCAAGACAGGCCGCGGAGAGCGGGACTGAGAGAGCAAGACAGGCCGCGGAGAGCGGGACTGAGAGAGCAAGACAGGCCGCGGAGAGCGGGACTGAGAGAGAAGGACAGGCCGCGGAGAGCGGGACTGAGAGAGAAGGACAGGCCGCGGAGAGCGGGACTGAGAGAGAAAGACAGGCCGCGGAGAGCGGGACTGAGAGAGAAAGACAGGCCGCGGAGAGCGGGACTGAGAGAGAAAGACAGGCCGCGGAGAGCGGGACTGAGAGAGAAAGACAGGCCGCGGACAGCGGGACTGAGAGAGAAAGACAGGCCGCGGAGAGCGGGACTGAGAGAGAAAGACAGGCCGCGGAGAGCGGGACTGAGAGAGCAAGACAGGCCGCGGAGAGCGGGACTGAGAGAGCAAGACAGGCCGCGGAGAGCGGGACTGAGAGAGCAAGACAGGCCGCGGAGAGCGGGACTGAGAGAGAAGGACAGGCCGCGGAGAGCGGGACTGAGAGAGAAAGACAGGCCGCGGAGAGCGGGACTGAGAGAGAAAGACAGGCCGCGGAGAGCGGGACTGAGAGAGAAAGACAGGCCGCGGAGAGCGGGACTGAGAGAGAAGGACAGGCCGCGGAGAGCGGGACTGAGAGAGAAAGACAGGCCGCGGAGAGAAGGACAGGCCGCGGAGAGCGGGACTGAGAGAGAAAGACAGGCCGCGGACAGCGGGACTGAGAGAGAAAGACAGGCCGCGGACAGCGGGACTGAGAGAGAAGGAGAGCGGGACCGAGAGACGTAAACTGGCCGGCACGAGTAGAGGTAAGACGGGATAAAGAGGAAGGTGGAGCGGGGCTAGAAGCCCGGGCGTGAGCAGCAGGGCTCGCGATTACTGACCGAGGCGCTCACCGCGCACTGGTACTGGTAGTGTTACAGCTTCTCTTAGAGACCCGCTGCTGGGATACTGCACAGGGACTCCGCAGACGGCTCCCCCACCCCGACAGGGAACTTTCAGACAACTCCCCACCCTACATGGACCCCGCAGAAAACTCCCTGCCCCACAGACCTCGCAAAGACCCCCATTACTAAGAAGTCCTACAGAGATGGATCTCATTCTCAGGATCGCCCCCAGCAACCCACAATCTGGGCATCCTGATTCCTGGCAAAGACTCACATTTATGGGGTAACCCCGCGCAGAGCCTACTCACAGTTTTCCCATCCCTGCCATATCCACCACGGACACTTTCATTAATGCCATTTAATCTCAATAATAGTGAGTAATTTCACAATATAAACTGAATTGATGATTCAAATGACATCTTAAAGACAAAATTGTTCACAACACTGGGGCTGTCGATATTGGATCAAACGTAGGTGAGATTTTCAGTCAGGAGCATTATTCCTGATCTGCTAAAAGTATAATCATGAAATCAGCAAACTCTATCTGGTACATGGCAGCAGGGGACACGCTTCCTATTATTTAATCCAGAGGGTAGAAGAGCTGACTGTCTCATTTTTAATCATTTAAAAATCACACTGGCAGTGTCCCTTGTGTGTCTTTGAATATGCGTGTGTAGAGCTGTCAGTACTATACCTTCACAGCACTTCAAGCACTCAGCCAAAACATGGCTCTGTTTGCATTGCCGTGAAAATAGAGCTAATGTGTAGCTCAGTGCAGTACAGAAGTGGTATTAATAATTTCTCTTGTGTTCTTTTTCTCTGCTCTTTTTTCCCTTCTCTCTATTTTCCCTTCATAACTTACTTGTCTGTGGAACTCGTGAATGTTTGTCTTTCTCAAGAGTGAGGGCAAGAGAACTCTATGGAGGTAGGACTATCCCAACATCTACCAGAACAGACATAGTACCTACTGTTTTAATAGAGGGCTTTCAGGCTTGAAATCACGTTTTAAAGGCAGGAGGGAGAAATATAGCAATCGTTCTCATGAGACTGCCACCAAATGTGGGAATGTTTTTGGGGTTGACTAACACTTATAAGAATTCCAAGTTGAGTTTCCATACATGGAAATTCCATAGTAAACATCAATGTTTCCTTGGCAACTGATAGCAGACGACCTGAACTAAAAAAATAAAATGCTCCCTGTGCTGATAATATGACAACACCACTTGGCAAAATTTTACTTTGTTGCTTTGAGAAAGCGTTGCATCTTCTGTTATACCTTGATTTCATCATGTCTCATGTCAACTCAATCCATAATATCCATCTCAACTTTATTACTAATTCCTGTCATGTATTTTCAGCTGAGTCACTTTTTCTTTGTCTTTCTTTGTATGTAATGGTAATATAAACAGAAACTATACCAAGGATCTAATAAATATAATACTTCTCCAATGAACGGACCCAATGTAATAAATTCAGGGTTTTGTTGTTGGTGCATCATCTGGTGGGTTCTACTTGTTGCAAAAATATTTAATTCATTAGGCCCCTGACTTGTATCCTGCAATAATGTGTCATTAGATAAGCAACCACATTGATTGTGCTGTTTTCTGGGATTAATCCATCTTATTTTCTTTCTAAACTCCTAATTTTGCAAAAGTGTTTTGTGAATTAAATTTTCTGCTAACCACTGTACACTATTTTTGTAAATATCTTTTGAAAATGTTCAAGGTGATTGCATTGCTTTATCCACTTCTGTATCTGCAGGTGGCAGCCATGCTTGTCCCAGTCTTCACCCTCAAGTTAAACCACAGAATTAACCCTCGAATGGTGACCGTGGGGAAATATGATGGCATACACCCCTGTCTGACCGCTGCTACCCAGGCTGGCAAGGTACTGCCACTCAAACTGTTGGCACTGAGTGAGGGGCTGTAATTATCAGTGGCGGCACTGAGTAAGGGTTTGTAACTATCAAGACACTGAATTAGGGGTTGTAACTTTGAATTAGGGAATTGAATGAGGGGCTATAACTACCAGTGAGTGCATTGTGGGGCAAATATCATGACACACACCCCTATCTGAACATTGTTACCCTGGGTGGCAAAGTATTGCAGCACCTCAAAATATCAGAGCACTGACTGAGTGATAGGAACTGTCAGTGAGGGCATTTATTGAGGGGCTGTAATTTTCAATGCGAGCACTGAATGAAGGCTGGCAACTATCAGTGAGGGCATCAAGTGAAGAGCTGTAACTATCAACAACCACAATTTGCATTCATATAGTGCCGTTAACGTAGAAAAGACGTCCCAGGGCACTTCACAGAGGTGTAAGGAAAAATATGAACGCTGAGCCAAAGGAGGAGATATTGGGAGGGTGACCAATAGCTTGGTTGAAGAGGTAACTTTTAAAGAGGGTCTTAAAAGACGAGAGGGAGGCAGAGGGGTTTAAGGAGATAATTAGAGTATGGGGTCTAGACGGCTGAAGGCATGGCCGCCAGTGGTGTGGCAAAGAGAGCAGAGATGCATAAGAGGCCAGAGTCAGAGGAGTGGAGAGTTTGCAGAGGGTTGTAGGGCTGGAGGAGGTTACAGAGATTGGGAAGGCTGAGACTATGAAAGGATTTAAGCACACGGATGAGATTTTTAAATTTGAGGCATTTGGGGACAGGTAGGCAATGTAGGTCAGCGGTGATGGGTGAGTGGGACTTAGTGCAGGATAGGATACGGGCAGCAGAATGTTGGATAAGCTGAAGTGTGTGGAGGATGGAAGACCAGCCAGTAGAGCATTGGAATAGTCAAGTCTGTAGGTGACAAAAACGTGTTTGAAGGTTTCAGTAGAAGATGGGCAGAAGCTGGCAATGTTATGGAGATGAAAGTAAGTGGTCCTTGTGATGGAGAGGATATAGGATCAGAAACTCAGCTCACGGTCAAACAAGGCGCCGAGGTTGTGAACAGTCTGATTCAGCTTGAGATAGTGGCCTACGACGGGGATGGAATCGATGGCAAGGGTACAGAGTTTGTTGCGGAGTCCGAAAATAATGGTTTCGGTCTTACCAATGGCTAGTTGGAGGAAATTGCTGTTCAGCCAAGACTGGATGTTGGACAAGCATTCTAACATTACAGGCAGTGGAGGGTTTGAGATGGTGGAGAGGTAGAACTGAGTGTTGTCAACATACATGTGGACGCTGACCCCATGTCTGTGGATGATGTTGCCAAGTGGCAGCATGTCGATAAAGGTGAGGAAGGGATTAAAGATAGATCCTTGAAGGATTCCAGAAGTAACAGTGCGAGTGTGGGAAGAGAAACCATTGCTAGAGTTGCTCTGACTCCGATCAGAGAGTTATGAGTGGAACCAAACAAGGGTAGTTCCACTGAGCTGGACAATGGAGGAGAGGCATTAGAAAAGGATGGTATGGTTGACCAGGTAAAGGTTGCAGAGATCAAGGCGGACATGGAAGTTTAATGCACCATGATCACAGTCACAGAGAATGTCATTTGTGACTTTGGCAGGGATGGAAACCTGATTGGAGAGATTCAAATGGAGTTGGGGGAAAGGTGGACATGGATTTGGGAGGTGACAACATGTTCAAGGACTTTGTAGAAGAAAGAAAGATTGGAGATGGGGCAGTACTGAGGAGAAGAAACTATTTACAATGTCGGCTAGTATGGTGGCCAGGATGGGAGCAGGAGGTGGATATTATGAGCTTGGAGAGGCCATGCGGAGAAATGGGAGAGAAACAAGAGCGAGACATGGATTCAGTAAAAGAAGAGGGGAACCTCGGGGGAGGTTTGGCTTGGTGGACAAGGGGACAGGAGAAAGTAGCAGATGCAGCTGCATGGATGGTCTCAATCTTAGTGCCAAAGAAGTCCATGAGCTCTTCGAACTTGTTGGAGGTGAGCATGGAGGGGGCAGGGAAGCGGTGTTTAAGGAAATGGTTGGTAGTGGAGAAAAGAAGACAGGGTTCATCTTTGTTCTCCAGGATGATCCTGGCCAAAACCATTACCGTAGCGGTTTGGGCAGGATAGATGGTGGAAACTGTAGCCAATGGGGAGGCTTCAGTAGGGCGTAAGGTGTCACCACCCATGAGCCAAGTTTCCGTCAACCCCAGATGGCAATGCAATCATCCACAATAAGGTCATGGATGGCAAGGGCCATGTTCACAAGTGAACGGACATTCTGGAGGGAAATGTAGAGAGGGTCGCTGACAGAGTCCAAAGGGGTAGTGTTGGGTGGAATGAGTGGGGCGAAATGGAGGTTGGCGAGGTTAACCCCTAGCGGGTGTGTGGGTGAGAAGGTCAGCGACAGAGAAGGATGGCACAGTTGGGATTGCTGCTCATAAAGAGGCAGTGATTGGTGCCTTAATGGGCCCATCGGAGAATGCCAAAAGAGACTCACAGCATAGCTTTGGTCTACTTCAGGCCTGTGAAGGAGGCAGGAGAGTTGGAAGGCAGAGGAGTAGTGATGGATTAAGGTCGGGATTGGGAGGGCAAAAGTACTCAAGGGGAGAAATGAAAGGTGGCAAGAGTGGGCAACAGGGAAGGGAGAGACAGGAGTCAAAGGCCCAAGATGGCCCAAGAAAACAAAATGAGATAAAAGTAATGGTCTCGGGCATGGAGTGGCAGCCAAAGTGTGCACAGGGATGAAAACAGAGGGAATTTGGGATACTTAGACATAATAGAGATTAGATTGGCCATGTCTTGGTCATAATTAGAGGACTTTCCCCCTTTGTCCTGGTGCCTTGTTACAGCGAGAGCACGAGTGAGAAGCAGTGCCTGTCAGGGAGGGCACAGTGTGAGGAGCTGTGACTGTCAGCAAGAGACTGAGTCTCATGGCTTGGCTGGTGTAACATAACTACCAGTGAGGATTCTGAGGCATTCTCGGTCAAAAATCTCTTTTTGTGATATGTGTGGGTGTTGCAAGCTGAATGACTAATTTTGTTATTGTTAAAACACAAGCTTGTTTTATTTTCCAATAATCAGAGCATTATTTCCACCTCAATCGCAACTTTAACAAGAAAATTGATTCTGTTAAAGGCATAGGATTATATAATCATTCTCTTATTGTTAGCAAAATATCATGTGTATTACACTAAAATGCTGCAGTGTGTGTGTGTGTGTGTGTGTGTGTGTGGAAAGGGGAGTGAGGGGGTAAGTAAATGAAGGAATAAGGAGCTAAGGAATGCAAAGCAAAGTACTAGCCATGAGCTTGAGGAGGCCTCCAAATTTGTCCTCCTGCACTCCCACTCGTTTCCATAATCTTGATGGCCCTCTCCTCATAAAGAGTGAAAGGTCGAAGCTTTAGTGACTTCCCTTCTGTCTATAAGCACTGCCTCTTGTATTGTGTGGCCGCCTTCCGCAAGTAGACAGGAGAAGGGACATTTGTTGGAAAGAGGATTGTGAGAAAAGATGAGTGCTACCCAAGTGCTCAAGACATTAGCCACCTTGTATAAATGTGTGAACATGTAGCATTAAGGAGCCTTGTGCTGGTACAGTACTTGGTACTTGCCAGGGTTCACTGCATTCTCCTTCTGTGATAGTGTACCAAATTTACAGTGAGCAGAAGTAAAGAAACTTTTGGAGACTGTCTGTTAAGACGTTGTCATATGTTTGCACAGTTACTGGGCAACCTTGTACAGAATGTAGAATGTCTTCCTCACCAGCTCCCAGGTCTGAGCCACAGGTGGGGCTGCATTGACGGACTCTGTCATCTCCACCGATGCCACTCTGGTGGTACTGTTTATTCCATGATGACCCTCTTCTCAAAATAGAACCCCCTGCAGCAGGACTTCCAAAGCCTGATTGCTGAACGAGGCCATTATGACCCCTGTCATTTTTCTGCCAATAAAGAAGCACACCTTTCAGGTAGCCAGCAGCCTCTAAGAGCTGCAGGCACAGGAATTCCTCCTTTCTCACTGTGAACTCTCAGCACATCATGCACTAAGTGCTAGGAGTGCTATCAAAATATTTTAATGAGTTGAGCTCGCATATTGGATATCCTCTTGCCCCTAATGCGGGCACAGCTCCCCATTCAGCTGGACTAGTTGGCCACTTCAGTGTTTGGCTATTGGTCATGTTTGAGCCCAGTTGTGCGAGTTAGACAAGAGTTGCTGGTACCCAGGCTTGAAGTATTTGGGAGATATCCATGTGTATTAGATGGTCATCTGTATTATCAAACAAAGAATGGGCAGAACGAAGGCATCACACTGAGGCCAAAACTTGCCTCCTCAGTGTCTCCTCAAGTCAGTTCATAGGATGTTTGTCAGTGTTCAGCCATGCCTAAAGAATGCATCTAGCTGGGTCTGTTAAGGTATCCTGAGTGTAGCTCAACTATACACAGTACTTTTTACTAAGTTAGTCAAGAGTGATTGAATAAGTACAGGAAGTATCACAGCCTGTCTTGGGATTGGATAAAGTGTAGTAAACTGGATGACTTAGGAACAAAGAAGGCATGAGTCAGTCATGGATAGGGCTAGTGATTTCTCATAGTGTCACATCCCATGGCAAATCCCATGACTTTTGCAGTCTACTGCAATGAGTTTTATTTTCCTTGTCACGCTCGTAATGGTGGATTGATATTGTTTCCTTGTTCTTCTCCCTTCCCAAACCCAGAAGTTTTTGATGACCTGCAAGAAGTAGCAATCCACTCAGTGAAAAGGAAAAAAGGCATTTTATCTCTATTTTTAAAAAAAAAGGTTTTGGTGAGATTCGGATGAGCATTTGCTGAGATTTCATATGTGATGTCACTCCCTCTAGCAGGCGGTAGGAGTTCAAGCACTAAATTCACAGCCCACACTGGCAACCAGATCACCTTGGTAAGAATTATTTTTCTCTCCTGTCCTGAGGTCCTGTAAATCTCATTCTCTTTTTCAGGGTGGAGCCTCTGCTTCGATATTTACTGGAAGCTCCTGTCCATTTCCATAGATAGGGAACTCCCTGTACCTGTTGGTTTGGTTTCACCCAAAACTGCTCCATGGTTTTAGCTCTTTCGCCATGATAAATCAGCAGTCCGAGACACGGTTGCCCTTGGTGATACTTTTATTATCATGTTGCTGGCCATGACATTCTGTTCATAGCACTAGTATCAGGTTTTTATCTGCATATTTTAAGTTTTTTTCATCATAATTGGAATTATGATCTTGGTTCTACTGTTAACTGCAATGATTGTTTATGAAATATGTTAGTGATGCAGATCACCTACAGTCAGTTGTGCAGTGGTCTTCAGGAGTAAATGTGAAAAGTATTTCACATATATGTTCATATTTCTGTTATACCGTAAGAAATCATAATATATAATGGTATAGTGATCCAGGAAACAAGTGTTAATTTTATTCCAATATTTTGAACATTTGAAATGGCTCAGCTGCTTTCTTCTGTGACATTGGAGAAATTTTAGTGACATCCTATATTTCATGACAGAACATAATTCCTTGTACTTTAAGCAGTACCCTGGTATTTGATTCACTGTGAACAGTAACCGTTAATATGTTTGATTTAGGTTTTTATCCACAACCCCCATATCCGTAGTCAGCGCTTTGCCTCCAGCCGCTTACTGCAAGGTGGCCAGGATTCCGATACCTCCCTCCTGAACATAAACCAGAGTGTCAGCTGTCTCACTGCAGGAATGCTAAACTCCAGTCTTGGCTATGACATGCTCCTTGTCGGCACACAGACTAACCTGCTTGCCTATGATGTACATAATAACTCTGATGTCTTCTACAAAGAGGTAAGGCTTTAATTCATCACATTAATTGTCGGGGAGTGTATCATACTGAGTTTTTTTTTAAAATACCCTGTTCAAAGTTCCTGGACCTGTTTTTTCTTTTAGGTAGGAAAATCTTTCTTGGACATTCGATAGAATAAGTTTGATTACGTTGACACGATTCGTGCCACTGGATGGTGCTGTAACATTGTGTATTCAAAAGGAAAGCTTTGCACTGTACTATTGCCTGACTCCAGGCACTGTTCCTGATATGCGAAAATTGAGAATTGATCAGAGCAACTCTGCCACCAAAAGTGTAAACATTTTTTTTTACTCATGAATTTTGTGCTTCTCAATGTCAGTGCTGCACAATAGACTGTTTTCCATTTTTTTTCCAGCACTGGTGGTACATTTTTTTTTTTGGATTCCCTGGGCATACCAGAGCTAGCTATAAGAATGCTATAATGTTCTGGGGTGGATGCCAGATCCTCTTTTTGTTATAATCTCCTCTTCCTTGGCCCTCTCCCCAGTAACAACTTATAACTGCTCTCTTCAATTTGACTTTTTCTCTCCCCTCTACTTTTTTGATTACTCAGCTTAGTCAAGTTTTCTTCCATGTTTTTCACCCCCTCTGGCTCCATCACCGTTTGAGGTATAAGGAGGGTACTTTGGTCAAATGCAGCTCCAAGGTTGTTAGGGGCCTGAATGCATTTTGATGCTTCCCCAATTGCAGATTAAGATCCCAGCACAGATGCACTGCCAGTTCACGACTAGATGGTTAGTTTCAGCATGCAGCTGTGAGCAAAGGGCACAACCGAGGCCACTGATAAGCTATACGCTGCATTATGAGGGATCTGCAAGTCACCTCTCATCTAATGGGACTGACATCTCTTATCCTTGCTTTTTCTATTCTCCGTTGCCATCATGAAAAATATGCAAGTACAGCCTAAGAGTCACCATTTACCGTGGCCTCTGAGACTCAAAATTGGACCCAGTGCATCCATATCTCTTCTCACTTTAACCTGCACACTTGCAACATTTGCTGCATGTCGTCAAATCTTGATTCTATTTATTTCCATCACATTCCTTAACTGCTCAGTCCTGTCTGCCCAATAGACAATTAAAAAAATCCACCATGTTTGTTGGGTCCACCCCTCCCTGGAGAATAAGACCTCTGCTCTTGATGGTATCTTTCCCATTATCCTTAATATACCTCCAAATCTTTCTCTGTCCTATCCCACCACTACAAGCTCTCTTATTCCTAGTTTATTGCTCCTTCAAATTGGAAATTTACCCATTTCTACCATATCCCTAGAAAAAGGATACGTCCTATTCTTAAACTAATTGTTTTTTTTAAACTTATGAATGTTAGTTCCAACTCAAATTATCCATCACCTTGGAAGTTCTGACATAAACCACAATTCCCAGTATGGTTTTTACCCGTATGACTATTCCACTGGTGATCTTGGCCATGATTTTAGCACGGCGGTGGGAAGTCAGTGGTTGGCTGGATTTGCACGTGGGGATCCCAGAGGCAAAGTGAGCGTGTTTAAATCTGCAATCGTATCTCGATTGCAGTCAATTACTGTAGCTCATTCCTTCTAAGGGTGCACCATGCAGGACATACAGCCATGCCCCAGCGCTGATATTCGCACTTCGGTGGGTCCTGTTACTCAGTTGGGTTGTCACCTGGTGATTCACCACTCACAAGTGAGCACGAGTAGACACTGGTGGCAGGGGCAGCTGTGGAGAGTCCATGTCAGGGAGCACACGCCTCTCCAAGCTCTGCTCAGCTGGAAATTGATGTTGAACCTTGTAGGCCATCGTTGAGAAGGATAATGATAGAGGTGCAGCAGCAACTTTGCGAGATAATGGAAAAAATGCCATGCACACGCTCCACAATAGCAGAGAGGATGGAGGAGACCAACTCCATCGCTAGTGGTTTGGTGGCGCAGGTAAGTGCGCGAATATCTGTGCTGGAGAGTATGGTAGCCTCCATCGAGCTTCAAGCATGGCTCTCAAATGGGTCCATGCAGGCCATGGCAACGGCCGTGTGGACTCTAGATGCCAACATGTCTGCCGCCTTAAACAGGCAGACAGATAAGTTGGCTGTCGCCTTACAACATGGCACATCTGCTCGCCAACCTGCTGGCCAGCAGTGTGGTGGGAGTAATGTTGCACTAGCCTGGGTGGGATGATGGCAAAAAGGTACATGGAAGTGGGAACTTCACTCAAAGCGCTCCCATGTCTCACCCGTTGCCTCGTCCTCAACCAGTACCCGCAATGCTGCCTCCTCTCCCAATGGCCGAGTCTGCCCCTGCACAGGAATAGGTGGAGCAGTCTTTGGCGGGGCCCTCACGGGGTCCAAAGCCCAGAAGTCGTAGGCCAAGAGCATCTCAGCAGTCACGGCAGGGATCTGAGCATCCTGCCAATACCTCTGCTGAAGCCACAGGGGATGCACCATGTAGAAGCAGTAGAAAGAGAAAGGCTAAGCAATTGTAATTCAACAAGGGTATGCCCGATGAGCTGTCATGTTGTTAATTTATATATTTTTTTGTCATGGCACATTAAATTTAATCATTATCACCACCACTGCCGCGTTTTGGCCATTATCGAGTCCCTTTTGTGAATTCCCCCTTTCATGTGCTTCATCATGAATGACAAGTCATGATGCTACCCATTGGGCGTGTGTGCAATTGGTGTATGTGTGGTTGAAGGACAGTTTTATGCAAACAGAGGTAGGGGGGTGGGGGGAGGGGTGTTGGTGTTGGTGGTGGTGATTGTTCCAGGTGGCCTGAGTATTTCAAAGTCTTCAATTTGCACATCTCATAATGAGAACCTGTTAGAGATGAGGGAATCCCTGGCAGCAATGTGCGCGGCTGTTCTGGCGATGGGTTCCCCACCTTCATTTTCCTCCTCCTCAAGTGTAATGTGGAATGGATCCATTCCGCCCCCCCATCCTGATCTTGTCAGTTTGAGGGGCTCCAAAATATAGGTAAATTTGTCTGAACACAAGAATTCCTAGTCTCAACAAAGAATTCTCAGTCTAAACACGAAGAACTCCCAGCCAAACGTTTGTCTGAGAGAACTGAGTGCTCAGCTGCAATACTTCACCTTTTATTGAGATGTGTCAATCACAGGTCTAAATGAGCTCCGGCTGCAACTCACCTCCGTTACAATGGCATGTTTCAGAAGCCACTGGAGATATGTTCAGGAGTAGTTAAATCCGTTTCTGTTGCAGAAACCACAAAAAGTTAAGTACCTAAAGTTTTACGACTACCTGAAAAGGCCCTTTAAATATTGGCCCGCCAGCTTTTAGTGGGGACGGGACTTCCAGGTTTCTATCATGTGCCCGCATCCTAACATGCCTGGGTTAAACCTGGAGGTGGGCGAGTTGGAGCCGGGATACGGTCCCGCTCCAAAAAGCTGCTACTTTAACCTCCCGCTCGCACCCAACCCACCCGTTCTTGGGGGTTAAAATTACCCCTCTTGTGCCTGTGTTGCATAGCTCTACAACTCAGCTCTTGAACACTTTATTGTTCTATTATTGCCAGACTCTATCATTTTTAAAGCACTTCGCTGAGTCTGGCATCATGCTCTTCTAGATGAGTTATCATCATATGGCCTCCCAGCCATGTTCATGGCTATCTAATTTCCTCTGAAAATTCTTCATCTGTTTGGCAGTTGATGTTTTATTTTCTGACTGTCTTCCCTTACCTTGGGTCCCCAACTCCCATTCTGCTCATGTTTCAAATCAGTGACCATCTCCACACATGATTCAATCCCATCCACTCAGAGTTCCTGATCTAAGCAAAACATAAATGCAAAATCCTGATCCTAGTGTAAAATGCCCTCCAATTATTATACTCTGTCCTCTAAATATAGACAATTCACTGGAGACAGATTTAGAAGTGTAATTATTTTTGTGTAAAATATTTTCTGGTTATTATAATTTCGATGGAATTGCTGAATAATTTAAAGAAGTTCATTTTATTGGCCAATTACATCATTCCTCATTGCTTTAGAGGAAATGAGATATCTGTGCACTTATTGATGTCAGTAAGTTGCCCTTGTTACTTTGTTCAATTCAAGAACTGCTAGTTAGAGGCAGTTTGTGGAGAGACATTTTGTAAAAAAAAGTTTCCTCTGATGTAACACTGTGAAACCTGTTCTGGTAATAACATACATTGAGTAATCAGGGGCAGCACTTGTTGAAGTTAAGGTTTTGAAGCAACCTGTTGAGAAATTCTGTGACTCGCTGTCTCTCTCTTTGTAGGTGGCAGATGGAGCCAATGCAATAGTGCTGGGACAGCTGGGGGAGATCCCCTCTCCATTGGCAATTATCGGAGGGAACTGCACACTCCAGGGTTTCGATCAGGAAGGAAATGACATTTTCTGGACGGTATGGAAACGCAGAACTGCACCAGGATTGAATCCCAGAATTTGGTTGGGGAGGCATGTAGGACAGGGTGGCACTGCACAGTGCAACATGAGGAAGAGATAATAAATAGGCCAAAGAGTTGGTATCCTTGTTCCAGATTAGTGTCTACATCCATGGGGCAGACCTGCAGTGAGAGTTCCCTCCTCAATAGTTTGTAGGGTGACAGAATAATTAGAAGTGTTTTGAATATTTGGGCCGGTATAGTGGTGCAGCAACTCCATCTCAGCCATACAGCAATAGGAGACATAGGGAGAGAGGCAGAATTGGATAGTGAGTCACCTGGGTCTCCTAGTCGTTGGTTATAGAATAACTTTAACAGAAGTTTGACAGCAGATTCCTGTGCCCCCGCCCCAAAGAAAGAAAAGAACCCCCATATATTATTTTTAAAAATAGTGTTGGATTTGAGCAAGCAGATTAGACCATGGGATACAAGTTCAATGTCGATCAAGCCAGGAGTCAGGACTCTTTTCCAAAGGAGGTTTTCAGCAAGTATTACTTTGTGAAGATATATATATTGAACCACCAGAATATCATTACATTTATCAGATTCTCTTCATCTAGAAAGATCTATGTTTCATCTGGTTTCGGCAGCTCTAAAAGCTCCATTATTGGATATACTTTGCCAGGATTCGTCTTTGTAATCCAATGTCCGTCTTCCATTATAACATCACAGCATCATGTTACATCAGGCATGTTGTCTCCTAGATACAGTAACACACTGAGAGGGAGTTTGGTGGGAGGGAGAGGTTGTCATTAATATCATCATTTGACATACTTCAAATATTTTGATGGCAAATGGAAAGCGGTACAAGAAAAACACGTTACTAGCCTCTTGACAGGGCTTGAGTGATATGGGGGACTGTGGTTCAGACTGTTCATTTCACACGGTGATTTGAGCAAGCGTAGACTTTTAGTCCATGCCCCAGGACATTTCTTTTGCACAGAAAAGCAAGAAAAGAAATGAGCTCTCTCAGTGACTCGTTTGCAGTTTGACTGGTTGGAAAATTATCGAGGAATGAGATCAGGTGAAGTGACATTTGTGCACGTGTCTGCAAATCTTCTGAAAAAGCCGTTGCAGCAATGCTCACAACCATTTCCACAGAAATAAATCTATATAACCTTGCTGTGATCTAGTCACAGCCATTGACTGGATCATAATTAGATCATATGGATTTATTTAAAAGGGAACATCTGCCTATTTTTCTTACAGAAGGAGAAAAAGAGCCAGAAATAATCCTGAGATATTTGAGCTGACAATGAGGGAAAGTGTCTGAGAATCATACAGAGATATAAAACAAGGGAGATAGAAAGAATGGAAGACAAACCAAAAGGCAGAGACAAAGAATTGGACAATGGAAGACAAGAGAGAGTGTTTTTTTCTGCAAGCACCACTGAAAATGGAGTAGTAATGCCTTAAAAAACGTCTATTATTTCAATTAATGGGCATTCTGTAATGGGAATAGTTGTTCTAACAGAATATTTGATCAGACAATAATTTGTCCCCTGTACAGATTAATAGGAAAGGAATGCCTTCTGCACTGTAGATAGGTCGGCTGGGATCTTCCATTTTTGTGGAATCCTGGGGTATCTTTGGTGCTGCCATGAGGATGTGCCGCTGACCCTAGCTGATTTTCTGAGGCAGAAATAGCAGCATCAGGCCTTGGAGGGCTTAATGTGGCTAGTGGTGTGTGGACAAGATGAAGACGGTGGAGAATTTTTGAAAATTGCAGACCTAGGAATTAAATTGATTGATTCAATTCCTTTCGGGAGATTTAAAATTTAAAACCCCTCTCCACCACCCATATTAATGCTGGACACCAGGAATGCCCAGCATTGCTAAGGTAAAAATTATGGGGAATAAATTGCATGCTGTATTCCTGTCATTTATGAATCATTATAATACATTTGTCCATATTTAGTGGGGCAAGCGGGAACGGCTCCCAAAGAATTTTCTGCCATGTTCCACTTGAGTTACTTTGGAAAGCTAGCATGACTTAAGCAGAAAATCCCACCCGTCATGCTGAGTTCTACAACTGATCCTATAAATTAGCTGTTGGATATATGTACTTTTTAAATAAAAGCAATAGTTATAGTTTCATTGGTATAGCCTTCCCAGTCCAACAGCCTGCTTCTAATAAAGTTTAGGCAGATGAAATATGGCTGGAATTGTTTTGAGAAAATTGTGTACAGTCTGCTCCAAAAGGTGTGAGTGGGCCTCTTATGCAGCCTCTACTGGCTGACTTCTTACTGTTGGAGAAGGGTAGGGTAAGTGATTTTGCACAGTGTAACAGTGTAGCGATAAATTCTGCACATTACTACACTTAAAGTGTGCAGTGTTATTTTCTGGCCTGAGTACCACAGTTTTTAATAAAATGTCGGCAGTGAAAATGCAGATGTCTGAGCAGCAACAAATTACTTGCTCTGAGATGGGGTTGGGAATCTTCAGTATTTTTTGCTGTCAAGTGGAATCATTACATATACTCTGATGTTTTTTCTTTGAATATTTTGTTTGTCGTAGGAATGTTTCCAAAAAGAGAATTCCACAGTAGTATTTTAGCAATGTTTTGTCTTTGCACTAATACTAAATCTGGTGCACAACTGTTTTAGTCCTCCACATCAAGCACTGTCAAGCCTCACTCTCCTCCACCAAAACAGCCCCCTACTTCAGGATCATCCTGGCGAGCAAAGATAGCCCCACCACTTCTTTTCTCCACTACCAACCATTTCCTTAAACCTCCTTCCCAAGCCCCCTCCACTCCTAACAACAAGTGCGAGGAGTTAATGGACTTCTTTGGCACTAAGATTGAGACCATCCATTCAGCTGCCTCTGTTGTTTCCCCCCTTTCCCTTGCCCATCAAGCCAAACCTTCCCCCAGCCTCCTCCCTGCCCTAGGCCTGAACCTGCTCTCTCTAGTTTCTTTCCTATCTCCCCTCATTCCCTCTGAGTTCATCTTATCCATCAGTCTCACTTCCTGCTCCCTTAACCCCATTCCCAGTAAACTGCTGATCATCCAACTTCCCGCCCTGGCCCCCATGCTAGCTGACATTGCAAATGGTTCCCTTCCTCACTGTCCTCCTTTTCAAAATTGCCATCATCTCCCCCTTCTTCAAAAAAATCCACCCCTGACCCCTCTGTCTTTGCAAACTACTGTCCCATCTCCAACCTCCCTTTCCTCTCCAAAGTTTTTGAATGTGTCGTTGCCTTCTAAATCCGTGCCCCTCTTTCCTGCAACTCCATATTTGAATCTCTCCCCTGCCACAGCCCAAACCAAAGTCACGAATTACTTCCTCTGGGACTCTGACTGTCATGCAGTACCCTTCCTCATCCTCTTCAACCTCTCAGCAACCACAGACTTGGTTGCTGTAACATCCTCCTCCAACAATGCTGCCCTTAGCGTATCCCGCTCACCTAGCACCCTTGTCCTTGTTGACCTTCATTGCCTCGCAGTCCCCCAACGCCTCAAATTTAAAATTCTCACCCTTGTATTTGATCCTTTCATGGCCTCATTGCTCTCTACCCCGTAACCTCATCTAGCCCTACTACCTCCACTGACCCTAACCTTTTGTGCATTCTTTCTCCCTTCGCTCCACCATTGGTGGCCGTGTCATCAGCCGCCTGGAACCCACGCTCTGGAGTCCCCTTCCAAAACCCTCCACCTCCCTCTCTTCCTTTAAAACCCTCTTTAAAATGCACCTCTTTGACCAAGTTTTCAGTCACCCCTCCTAACATCTTTTTTGACTTGGCATCCATTTTTGTCTGTTAATGCCTCAGTGAAGTGTCTTAGGACGTTATTCTATACATTAAAGGAGCCATATAAATGCAAGTTGTTGTGCAAACACAGCCGTGCAAGGTCACCGATGCATATGTAGGCATGAAAACCTATTGTCCTTACAAATCTCACCAAAATAGCAGAACACATCCTTCTAAAGAGAGAGCACTGGTTTCAGATGTGACCACATATCTTCAATGTCAATTAAATTATAAATTAGCACAAATTCTTGAAACGATTCAGGTTGTGAATGCTAAAATGCTTGTGCTTTTCATTCAGGTCACTGGGGATAATGTCCGATCACTGGCTCTCTGTGACTTTGATGGGGATGGGAAAAAGGAGGTGAGTCCACGTCATTCAGTAAAATGCCATTCTCAACAGAAAGAAACACACTAACAGTTAAAAATGTTCCGTATCCATACGGTGGATTACTGATTTTTGGGGTAGGGGTGTGTGGATATTGGTGGAATACATTATTCACCATGTATGCATGTGCATTCATATCCCTCAACTGTCTCAGTTTAATCATGTACATCCCAACACCAAACGGTGTCTTTGATGAAAGCAGTGAGGGCATGCAAACTCAAGCCGGGACAGTCAGCTAATTTTCCAGCTCAATGAGAACTTCCTTCCAATGGGTTGAGACGTATGATGCATTACTGATGATGTGTTTAATGAGACTGCTGCCTTCTGCTTTTTCACAGCTTCTAGCTGGCTCAGAGGACTTTGATATCAGGGTCTTCAAAGAAGATGAAATCATGGCAGAAATGTCAGAGACGGAGGTAAGAAGGATTGCCTCCCCAGTGTGCCAACAAATTATTGAACCGATGATTAGCCACTGTAGTGAAAACTTAAAATAGTAGTTTTTGTAGATAGTTTATGCAGTGAAGTCTGAAGCAGTGTCATGATTTTCCTCTGTGGGATGAACTTGGATGTTAAAAGTTTATTTTCATGCCTTTCCATATATTAATTTCCCTCTTAATTCAGCCAGGCTAATGGTGGGGATCATTACAATAAGTCCCAGGTCCCTGAGAAGGCAGAGAAAAAATTACCAGGTTTCTTGTTCCTGATATCCATTGACTCCTAAAAAGTGCATGTGTGAAAATGTCATGTGAGGACAGAATTATGCTGAGCTGTGATCAAATAACTGCCAACCTTCACTGTCTAGGCATACAACTGAAAAATGGTTTATTCAGCAGGATACTGTAGCTCAGCAGATTTTATTCAGCTCAGCTTGTGCCACCAGATTTATACCTAGTTGAAGTTGTCTTGAGCAGAGGAGGGAAGAAAATGGAAGGGGAAAATTAAAAACTCAGCCTCCAGTATCATGCACCATAGTGAGAGAATGGGCAGGTGAGATGGTGTTCGGCCTCTGCCAGTGTTGTTTTCTAATAGCTGCTACAGGTGCCAAGGGCAGTTTAGGACTCACCTGCTGGGTTTCTATGTGCTGGGGAAGTAAGTGATTGTTGCTGCTTACTGACAAACTAGGCTGAGGTCCAGAACTCGTTCCATAGGCAGTCCCTTACATAAAGGTGTATAGACTGCTCTAAGGCACAGCACATTGGCAACCCAACGAGATACCAGCACTCAGGTACTTCCAACTTGGACAGCATTGCAGTGAAGTCTCCAGTTACAACAGTTCAGAAATATGTTCAGAGATCCATGTGCAATTGGTGGTAGTTTGATGGTCTCAATGAATCTTGTCCAGAAATTATTTTTACATCATTAAAGGGTGTACTCATTGTATCTGAGCTGCCACTGGCTACGACAGTATTGGTTGTGCTAATACATGTCGAATGTTAGCAGGCTGGTTGGTTATTATTATTTCCGTATAAAAGTCAACTCCAATTTTCACCAGGTGTTCATGCTCATGTTTTTACTGTGTGGAGTTGCAAAGCAGGACAGTACATGGATAACATGAACTGGTGGTTAATGAAAACCAGTAGGGTCAAAGGACCTGGCAATAATTTGCTCTGACTCTGTTTTGAATCTCCTATCAAGTAAACATCTCTGCCTCTCTTCCTTTAAGGCACTCTTTAAAACTTACCTCTTTGATCATGCTTTTGGTCACTTGTCCTAATATCTCTTTATATAGCTTGGTGTCAAATTTTGTTTCCTGTGAAGCATCTTGGGATGTTTTACAATGTTAAAGGTACTGTATAAATGCAAGTTGTTGTTGCTTGATCGCCTAGTCTAATGGTTGTATTTTTACCCCTCCCAAATACCCCATTAGGTGATGAGTATTTCCTATGTACAAATATTCACATGTAGACATTATTCTGAACAAGAGTATGGGTTTTCCCTTTACAGACTATTACAGCGCTATGCCATATGCACGGGAGCCGGTTTGGATACGCCCTGGCAAACGGCACTGTCGGAGTGTATGACCGGGCCACACGCTACTGGAGAATCAAGGTACATATACAAAGTTAGATTGAAATGGCCAGGCTTGTGCTTACAGACCTGTATAAGGTGAACAAATGCATTGAGGTGTCAAAGAAACTGGTCAGCAGAAAGATGGGATAAATAGACTGACTGGACAACTTGATGCCTTTTCCAAACATGGTCTTGGGGTGTTGATGGTGCAGTGGGTTAGACATTGGTCTTTCCTCTCTGGGAACTGGACTGATTGGATGAAACTTTCCTGTCTGCTGGCTGTAAGGGTGGTACAGGGTTTGGGCAGTCACAGCCCAGTTTCACAGCATAAAACTGCTAATTTAGAACTAATTTTCTCTTAAATTATCAATGTCACTCAAGGAATGCAGGATAGCTGGCTTGGGAGATGGAAAAAGCAGCACATTGATACAATAGGTGCATCATCTGAGGTTGGGTCAAAGGGACTTTGTTTGGATAGATTAGAAGGAGATTTACTCTGCATCTACCTAACCTGGGAGTGCTTATTGCTAACAGTGGATGCTTGAAATGGAAAATGTTCCATTCTTCAGCATTAATGAACATAAAACATTTTTTTTAAGGTCGTGATGTGTGAACTGTCTTTTTTGTAAGGCAATCTTTTTCATGCTTATTTCTTCCCCCTATCTCCTTGGGCCACACAACACTTATAAGTTATTTGCTCCCAGTACTCCGCTAGCATTTCTTTGAACCAGGCATTGGGAGGTGCATGAGAGTGCAACAAGATGACTTCCTGCTGATTATTTTCATCTGTCAGTAACACCACCAGCTGATACTCCTTCTTTAAGATCACTTTTCATTATAGTGTATCCTGAGTTGGATTTGGTCTCGAGAGGTTGAAGTGAACTACAAAAAGAGAGTATGCAGTACTGACCTCTGACTATTGGATGTGCTAGTGATTATTATAAATGCAGTACTATGCTAAGCATTGTCCACATATGTTGGCAATATCTAGTAACATGAACTTACCTCTCTAGTTAAGTGGAGATTTATCAAAAACAAAGTGCAGACATTAATAAACATTTGTTGCTAGAAGCGAAGGGTTGAAATTAGGATCTAAAATTTTGATTTTTAAATGGCATCTTACCTTTCAGCCTGCTGTACTTATAATAAATTGCACTGTAACAAATGAGAAAGGGAATTAAAAAGAAAAAAAGTATAACACTTGGTCGGATTTGAATCAAGCTTAGTGCTCTGAGTGAAGTGACAAGGCCATATAGTCTGCTGCTGGTCCTGAGTCTCTAGCAGTGGTACAGACCCGTGTTTCTGTCAGCCAGTCATTTTCATTTTCAGTGCTTCAGTTAACTTGACCTTTTTTTGTGCTTTTCATTTTTTGCAGTCTAAAAATCATGCCATGAGTATTCACGCTTTTGACTTGAACTCGGATGGTGTTTGCGAGTTAATCACTGGCTGGTCAAATGGGAAGGTGAGTCATTGCTATACGTGTGTCACAATTAACGGGAGGGATGTAGTGAGAAATGTTGAATGGCTGGCAGCTGCTTTTAAGATGGCCGTTCTGTCTTAGGGTTCAAATAGTATTGTAAACCACGAGGGAAGACCTTGAGTGACTTCTGTGGCTGAACTCAAGATTGGATGCCAATAATTCTCGGTTATGTGTCCAATGTTTATTATTTAGAGTTTAACTCTGGCTTTTTTATTTCCATCAGGGATTAGTGACAAGTGACATGGGCTTTGCATGGTGTAATGGAGCTGTGATGCAGGCCTTATGATATAATAGAGCTGTGACTCAGGGTCTTGTGGAAAAACAGGACAGTGATTCAGGGCCTCGTGATAAAACGGGGCAGTGACTCAGGGCCTTGATAGAACAAAGCATTTATTCAAGACCTTGTGATAAAATGGGGCAGTGGTTTAGAGCCTCGTGATATAATTGGACTGTGATATGGGGCCTGATATAATAGTGACATAGGGCCATATGTGATATAATTGGACTGTGACACAGGACTTGGTATGCTATAATTGGACTGACACAGGACTCTATTGATTGGAGCACTGTCTTGGCCTGAATATGATATAGTCACTGTTGCTGGCTTATTTTAAATGGTGCATTACAGAATACTTCATTCTCTTTCATATAACATAATTAGTTGCATAATAAATGTGTTTTCTCCTTTCTGGTTAATTTTTTGCTGTCTTCTTTTCTTGAAGACATTGACATCTTGCTGTAATACAATTTATTAGCCTTGCCAGTGAGTGTTGGAAGGCTATTTGACTTTAGTAGGCATCTCGACCAAACCTGTTCCTTTACGTACCCAAATCCCATACATATGCATTTGCAGCACAGGCCACTGGATGGGATCTGTGGCCGATTTTGCCCTCTCAAGATGCTTGTTACAAAAATTCAGGCATATGGTATGAGGAAATGTAGCAGCATGGATAGAAAGTATGTTGGTCAACAGGAAACAAAGTGTTAGAAGTTCCTTCCCCCTTCCCAAGGCCACATGTCAAAAGAAGAGCTGCTCCTAAGTCTCTGCCTCTTTGTAGTCAGTTGCTGCCAGGTGTGTGAGTGGCACTGTGGATCCCACTCTCCATTTGGAAGTGATGTACCCCAGGGATCAGCTCTGCTGTTCTCCCATCCCACGCTTTTCTTCTTCCTGCGTCATCAATTGCCAAAAAGGCAGACAGCAACCTCAGCTCGGGGCTGTGCCAGTGCTGTAGCACCATACATATGCCCCAAGGGATCTGTAAGAATGTATTTATAGTGACTGATCTGCCAGTTTTTTCCCTCCTCTGCCGTTGGTAATTGTATAGCCTCTGCTCTCATTTGATGTTACACCATTAATTCCATGCCACGTGCATTGCAGCGCCAATCTTTTGCACTGCCATATGTGGTTTGAGGCTTTAATGGTAACGATTTGTTTTTTCTGATAAAAGTTTGGTCAGTTATTGCATTTCAAGCATTTTATTGCATCCCTGTACTGTGCACTTTTCAGGAAGGCGCTTTCTTCCAGGGAAGCAACTGACTACAAAGAGGCAGAAACTTAAGGAGCAGCTCTCCTTTTGACATGTGGCCTTGGGAAGGGGGAAGGAACTTAAAGTAAGAGAGGCGAAAAATAGTTCTTTACTTATCATCTATGTCATTGGCATTACTGTTGTTGGCCGTAATCACTCTTCACAGACTGCCTGTGTGTTACCCGGCAGATTGACGCACGTAGCGACCGCACTGGTGAGGTCATCTTCAAGGACAACTTTACCTCCTCTGTAGCTGGAATTGTGGAGGAAGACTACAGGATGGATGGACAGACGCAGCTCATCTGCTGCTCAATTGAAGGAGAAGGTAAACCTAACACTTTCTTTTCACCCTGACTTGTGTGAATTCAGATCAGAGGTTCACCGTTAATCCCTGTGATACTGCATTTTGCGAGTGTTTGCAGGGATGTAATTGAATGTGCATGCCACAGTGGCAATCTGAAGGAGCGGAGTAATAATTTAAAAGCACAAGGTTGGGGCTCCCCTGATGGCATAGTGAATAAAGGCACTGCCTGATATAATATTATGGTATACAGACCAGAAGATATCAGGTCGGATCCCTGATCTCTGCTATGATGGCTGTAGGACAGCTACAGTTGTGTTGGAGAAGGTGAAAAGAAGTCAGTCAGCATTCCTGCTCCTGTTGACTGTCCAGTGACTCTTGCTGGGTGTAAATGTGTGCATATCAGGTGATGATGAACCGCCCACCCCACAGTCAAATAGCCTGTTGACACTGTCCACTGTCACAAATGAAGAATACCCACTTGGGTGAGGTCTGCGTTTCCCCATCCAAATTATTTGTCTTCCGCTCTGTAGTTCGAGGTTATCTGCCTGCTGGTCGAGAGATGAAAGGGAATTTGATGGACACAAATGCAGAACAAGACTTAATCCGTGACCTGAGCCAGCGGAAACAGAACCTGCTGCTCGAACTGCGTAACTATGAGGAAAATTCAAAGGTAGGTTGTTAAACCACATGGTTATTGTCAACATCATCAGCTGTCATTCACTGGAAACATAAGCCATGAGAATCAGCACACTGATTGAATTCAAACTGCTATTTTTCTACCATGTTCACTCAAGTTGTTTGTTACAATAAGTTTTTCTCTAATTTTCTTTCCTCCTACCCCTGATCTCCAATGTGTAATGTATCTAATACATGCTATACCTGACTTAGACGTGCTGGATGGACCAGTGTAAAAGTATATTTAAGTCCTGCTGTACCTGACCAGGGCATGCTTGATAGGGCCACACACAAGGAGTTTTACTCTGCATCAAATCTGTGTTATGCTTGACTGGAGAGTTTCATTAACTGGTGAGGGCCATTCAGCATGGCTGACTGGCTGGCAGAGAGCACTGTGAACGGATGACTGACGAGCAAGAGATGTGGTTACACTGCTGACAAAATAACGTGTTGTGTTTGTGTCAGGTTGCCTTGAGTGCCTTGGGTGGAGAAGGGGATGGACAGATAGGCATTATTCCAGCCAACACACAACTGCAGACAGGCCTATCTGTCAACACAGACACCACCAACCAAAGTCCTCACGTGGAGCTGAATATTTCTACATTCAATGGTGAGTCTACCTTGAGACGTCTTAAGCTACAGATTGTAGGATAAATATCGAAGAAGAGGGTGTCTTTTTGCTTTTCATTCAAGACTGTAGGTACCTTTTTCTGCCTGCTAAGTTTTATAATTTTTCAAATTAATTTGTAGCTATTTGGTATTGCATTAATCTATATTTTTATATGTAGTTGCATTATTAAAAACTTTTTTGAATCAGCTGATTTATTGGCTCTGAAGTCACTTTCTAGCAAGCTCATTGGCGACCCACCCATAGCAAACCGACCATTGGGAATAATCATTGTGTTGTGATGTATAACACTATTTCCCAAAGCATTATTTCGAAGAAGAGCAGGGGAGTTCTCACCAGTCTCCTGGCCATTATCACATTACTGTTTGTGGGACCTTGCTGTGCACAAATTGGCTGCCGTGTTTCTTACATTACAGCAGTGGCTGCACTTCAAAAGTACTTCATTGGCTGTAAAGCGTTTTGGGACATCCTGAGATCGTGAAAGGCACTTTATAAATGCAAATTTTTTTTTAATGGATGATATCACAAAGGAGCTTCAAAGTGACAGGTTTTTTTTCAGTTGAGTGCTTACCTATCTACTTGCCAACCTTTCTGCCAGAAGATTGAAAACCATTACTTTGTATATACTGTACTCCAAGCCAATATTTTTCTCTGAGCAACTAATATATATGCTGCGAACAGCAACAGTGAAATTAGCTCCCTAGTGGTGAGCTGCTGCTGAATTTTTGCAGTCACTGTACTCAGCAGCACCATCATCAGTAGCTGCTTAGAAGTATTACAATCCTTACTGCAATCCAATTGCTGCAGGGTCACAATACTGCTGGTGGACTGTTTAGTACAATGGCTGCACAAACCCAGAAGATGTTTTGTGGACAGAAATTGAATAGTGTGGAGATGGACCTGGGTGAAGGTCAATCTGTTACACCTCTGGGATGTTAAGGATTGCGTTAGGTATGTTTTAGTGTTACGACTGCACCGTTTAACTGTCAGTTTATTGAAAGGGTGGAATTTGGATCAGTGCTTGAGAAGGTTTTCTGTGGAACTGACATATCAGCTGATTTTCTTTTTCAGTTTGAGACTTGCACACCCCTGCTGTTTTTGTCCTTGCTGCTGTTTAATGTTGGGAGTCCCAATTAAAACGGGAATGTTACCTCATCATTGGCCAGAATTAAGATTATTGCTCTAAGGGAAGAATATTTTGTATCTCTAGATGGGCAGTTGGATAAGATTAAACTAATTCAAGTGCCTTGGCTCAACTTAGTGATGATTCCACTGGACATTTGTTCAAAATATGTTCCATTCAGTATATCAGGTATTTTAGGAGAGGTTAATGGTGAAATAGGATTCCAAGCCTGAGACTAGATAAACTTGAAGTCCATTACCAGAGAAGGACCACCAGTTCCTTAGGTTTACAATTCAGTCCTTAAATTAGAATGTACAGGAGTGTGGTGAATCCCAAAAAGGCTCGATGTGACTTAAACTACAGAAGGACATAAATAAAAACATTACAGCAAGTTTATTTTGCAAAAGGAAAAGCAGTGGGGCTGAAGAATTGGGTATTGCTGACATTGTAACGGCATTTGAGATAGTAGCAAGTCATTCTGAGTTGTTAAGATCAAGCGAGGTTCCACTTTGGAAAAACACTAACCTTAAAATCAGAAGAGACGACTTCTTTTGTCACTAGAGGTTCGTATAAGTTCTGGAATCAGATAAGGAGAGCTGACCTGGATAGGGCCTTTGAGGAATTGTGGAAATGATTCCTCGTACCAAAGAGACACTATGCATGCACTGTGTGTAGACCTGCAGGTAAATGCATGATCTTATTTTTCATGCACTTTCTGGTCCCAATAAGATACCCATCCAAAACAAGAATTTCTTTCAGTATGGGAGTTGTAAATGTCTAGGGCCTGAGGATTATATTTGGGGTGAGGTGGGAGGTAGGACTTAGCTCTTGCAAATTGTGTGGTCTGTCCTATGAAATTAAAGCAAGCAGATAGAGTCAATTATATTGGAGAAAAAAGTACAAAAATGTAAACTGGAGACTGGATGACATTATGGTTCAATGCATTGTCCTTTCACCTCTGGGACCTGGACTGAAGGGATCAAAGTCATCTCTGTTAACAACAAGGATCCAAAGTGAAATGAAATTGGCGATAGTGTTATACTAGATCCCAGTGGGCGCAAGTCCATTGTACAAAACTGTCCGCGATCCATCACCAAATTGGCACTCATTCACAAAAGGCCACAAACGTGTCTGGTGTAGAAAATGCAAGTATGTAACACTGAGAGTGGGAGGTGCTCTTCTGAGATTGGGGTTAAGGACATTGTTGGGAAGCTTTATGTATGTGACCTTACCTGGGAGTTCCAAAACTAGAAATCTGTTCCATTCTTCAATCTTGACAACCATTACCCTGTGAGCACTAACATTTATGTCATCCTCTGCCACCCCCCCCCCCCCACCCAACCAACAAAAAAAGTTTGTTCAGAAATGTAGAAATTAATGGCATATAAATTTCATACATTGTACAATGCTCGAAACATTTAATGTTCTGAACATTTAAAGGAACAGTTCACATCTACCCATTTGGACTCCAGTATACCATTGGCTGTGGGGCACTGTTACCCCTAGCTCCTCAAGAAGTACACACGAGCATGGGACTCTAGCTCCTAGTTCAGCTGGACGTACTGTTGAGACTGGGTTCCAATACTCCAAGCTCCGCAGGGCACGCAGTTCATGCTGCAATCCAGCACCCCTAGCTCTGCAAGGCACACAATTAACGCTGGATTTCAGTACCTCTAGCTCTGCAGTGTACACAGACGAGGCTAAGAACATAAGAAATAGGAGCAGGAGTAGGCCATACGGCCCCTCGAGCCTGCTCCGCCACTCAGTCAGATCACGGCTGATCTTCGACCTCAACTCCACTTTCCTGCCCGATCCCATTATCCCTTGATTCCCCTAGAGTCCAGAAATCTATCTATCTCAGCCTTGAATATATTCAATACTCAGCATCCACAGCCCTCTGGGGTAGAGAATTTCAAAGATTCACAACCCTCTGAGTGAAGAAATTCCTCCTCATCTCAGTCTTAAATGGCAGACCCCTTACCCTGACTATGACCCCCTAGTTCTAGACTCTCCAGCCATGGGCAACAACCTCTCAGCATCTACCCTGTCAAGCCCTCTAATAATCTTACATGTTTCAATGAGATCACCTGTCATTCTTCTAAACTCCAGAGAGTATAAGCCCATTCTACTCAACCTTGCCTCAAAGGACAACCCTCTCATCCCAGGAATTAATCGAGTGAACCTTCGCTGCACTGCCTCCAAGGCAAGTATATCCTTCCTTAGATAAGGAGACCAAAACTATACACAGTACTCCAGGTAAGGTCTCACCAAAGCCCTGTACAATTGTAGTAAGACTTCTTTACTCTTGCACTCCAACCTTCTTGCAATAAAGGCCAACATTCCATTTGTCTTCCTAATTGCTTGCTGTACCTGCATGCAAACTTTTTGTGCTTCTTGTACGAGGACACCCAACTCTCTCTGAACACCAACATTTAATAGTTTCTCACCATTTAAAAAATATTCTGTTTTTCTATTCTTCCTACCAAAGTGAATGACCTCACATTTCCCCACATTATACTCCATCTGCCATCTTCTTGCCCACTCACTTAACTTGCCTATATCCCTTTGCAGATTCTTTGTGTCCCCCTCACAGCTTACTTTCCCATGTAGCTTTGTATCATCAGCAAACTTGGATACATTACACTGGGTCCCTTCATCTAAATCATAGAATCATAGAATCATGAATGTAGATTGTAAATAGCTGAGACCCAAGCACTGATCCTTGCGGCATCTCACTTGTTACAGCCTGCCAGCCTGAAAATGACCCGTTTATCATTACTCACTGTTTTCTGTCCATTAGCCAATCCTCTATCCATGTTAATATGTTACCCCAATCCCCTGAGCCCTTATCTTTGGTGACAACCTTTTATGTGGCACCTTATCGAATGCCTTTTGAAAATCCAAATAAACGACATCCACTGGTTCCCCTTTATCTAACCTGTTAGTTACATCCTCAAAAAACTCTAATAGGTTTGTCAAACACGATTTCCCTTTCATAAAACCATGTTGACTCTGCCTAATCATATTATGATGTTCTAAGTGCCCTGTTACCACTTTCTTAATAATGGATTCCAGCATTTACCCGACGACTGAGATCTGGCTAACTGGCCTGTAATTCCTTATTTTCTCTCTCCCTCCTTTCCTGAGTAGCAGGGTCACATTTGCTACCTTCGAATCCGAATTCTAGGGAATTTTGGAACATCATAACCAATGCATCCACTATCTCTGCATCCACCTCTTTAAGAACTCTGGGATGTAGGCCATCAGGTCCTGGGAATTTATCAGCTTTTAGTCCCATTAGTTTCTCAAGTACTTCTTCTCTACTGATATTAATTACTTTAAGTTCATCACTCTCATTAGATCCTTGGTTCCCCACTATTTCTGGTATGTTTTTTGTGTCTTCTACTGTGAAGACAGATACAAAATATTTGTTTAATCCATCTGGCATTTCCTGATTCCCCATCATGATTTCTCCTGTCTCAGCTTCTAAGGGACCAATGATTAATTTTGCTACTCTCTTCCTTTTTGCATATGTGTAGAAGCTCTTACAATCCATTTTTATATTTCTTGCTAGTTTACTTTCATGTTCTATTTTCTCTCTTTTTTTCAGTTTTTTCGTCGTCCTTTGCTAGTTTCTAAAACTCTCCCAATCCTCAGGCTTGCTACTCTTCTTGGCAACATTAGAGGCCTCTTCTTTTAATCAAATACTATCCTTAACTTCTTTAGTTAGCCACAGGTGGATCACTTTTCCCGTGGAGTTTATTATTTCTCAATGGGATGTATATTTGTTGAGAATATTGAAATATTTCTTTAAATGTTTGCCATTGCTTTTCAACCGTCATACCCTTTAATTTGGTTTCCCAATCTACCTTAGCCAACTTGCTACTCATACCTATGTAATTGGCTTAATTTAAGTTGAAGACTCTAGTTTCTGACTTAAGTACGTCACTTTCAAACTCAATGTGAAATTCTATTATATTATGATCAGTCTCCCCCAGAGGATCCTTTACTGTGCGATTACTAAGTAACCCTGTCTCATTACATAATACAAGGTCTAAAATAGCCTGTTCCCTGGTTGGTTCCATGACGTATTGCTGTAGGAACAGTCTCGAATGCATTTCATGAACTCGTCCTCCAAACTACCTGGCTTTGTCTAATACCCCGGTTCTTCAAGGCACACAGTTATGATTTCACCCTCATTGCACCATGGAGTGTCAGTTTAGTGGAATGCCATTTGTGAGTTTTCAAAAGTAGCCCTGTGCAAATTACTCAAATTTTAATGAGCCCTGTGGGCAATCTGCACTGGTGTGGAGGAGCTTCTCCTTCTGAATGGTATTACCAGTTATTTGTGTAACCTATCTTCTGTGTTTTTAGCCACTGAGCTATTGTTCCAAACTCAGTCTGGTTAAGTATGGACAATCTTATTTGGATCTGATTGCTGTTCCCTCATATTATTGTGAGTGTGTTTTTTTTATATAGACACCATCATTCGGGCTGTACTTATCTTTGCTGAGGGTATATTCGATGGAGAGTCTCACGTGGTTCATCCCAGTGCACACAATCTCTCAGGACAAATCCGAGTTCCCATCATTCCACCCAAAGATGTCCCAGTGGATCTGCACATCAAGGCTTTTGTGGGCTACAGGAACAGGTGAATAGTGGGACGGGGAACTGGATGAGCCCTCCACACATCAGATGAGGTGTAACTTATAGATGTCTTTGTTTGAATACAGTTTATTGAACCGAACTCCAGAGTGGTACAAACAGATACATCTTGTTGACAATGTCAGAGTTATTCTGAAGATGTAAGCTATAAAGTGCAATGAGGTGGCACAGCGAGTCTACCCAGTGTACTGAGCGTGGAGTCTTAGTTGTTCCTGTGTATTGTGTTGTTAGAGGCAAACATTTTGTATCCAATCCGCTGTTAAGTGATGTTATAAATATTCATTGTCTCTAGTCTATTCGCAAGAGAAATATGAAGCATGACTTACTCAGTAATGCTCGGCAAGCACATAATTGCCCCATGTTGGGGGCGGGGGGGCTGGGCAAATCTCTTCTTGTAGTAAGATTGTCTCAGTCTTGTACCTTGAGAGCAAGATTAAGCAGATATTTACTGAGGCAGTGAGTCAGTTTGGCTCACTGAGTCATAAGGTTGTAGTTTCAAGCTCTGCTTTAGGATTGAGCACATAATCCACACTGACATTCCAGTATATACCGAGGAAGTGCTGCATTGTTGGAGGTTCCATCCTTTGGACGAGACATTAAACCAAGGTCCTGTCTACCTGTTCAGGTGCATGTTAAAGAGCCCATGGCACTGTTCAAAGATGAGCAGGAAAGTGTCCTCGTCAGCATTTCTCCATTAACCAACTGCATCAAAAACAAATTAACTCTTCACTTCAATGTTCCATATTAAAAGGGAGTTTGATATTTGTTTGGAAGTAAGGTTATTACGGGATATGGGGAAAGGGTAGTGAATTGGGATTAAAAAGATAGAACTGCCATGACTAACAAATGGCAGACTCAGTGGGCTGAATGGCCTACTCCTCTTCCTATGTTCATATTCATCTCATGCTTTTTATGGGAACTTGAATGCAAAATGGCAGTAGTGTTTGTCCACATGACAGTCACCACTTCAGAGTAGTTCATTGTATATGAAGCACTTTGAGATGTTACTGAGCCATGTGATAAAGCGCTTTCTTTCTCTCGATTGGGCTGAAATCCAGTATATAGTACTGTTGTTTGTTATTTAAATCCCTACTCCTGGCACTGTCGCTCAGTGGATGTCTGCCTCGCCCAATGCATGACAGTTGGTAATGTGCAAAAAGTAAACTGTCTTACCTGTTGTGTAAAGGTATAAAGCAGAAGACAGTAATCAGTATACTGAGAGACCCAATCAGTATACTGAGAGGAGCAGCTCTGAGACCCAATGAGAGACCCCAATCAGTGTACTGAGAAGGGCAGCGCTGACAGACTCCAGTCAAATGTACAAAGAGGGGTAACATTGAGAGACGCAGTCAGTTAACCAACATCTCCATAAATTCTTGAATTATGCAGGAATTCAGAACACATATGAGTATATGTTGCTTTAAACCTATCTTGTTGTAGGCAAGGGGTAGAAAGAATATTGAGAAGTGTTAAATGATAATGTGGTATTTTTACTCAGCATGCAGTTCCACGTGTTTGAGCTGACAAGGCAGCTGCCTCGATTCTCAATGTATGCCCTATGCACCCCAGGGACTGCTTCTGAACCTCAGAGTTACGTCACCTTCACCATCAGTGATCGCGTGCAGAGGGTGAGTCAGAGCACTGCTGGAGCACCTTGTGTATTGTATGATTACTTTTTCATTTTTAATTTAGAAACCTAGGTAAAGGGCCAGAATCCACAGTGCAGGACACCACTAAAGTTGAAAGACAATGAGGTAATTCAGGAAGTAGTGATTAAGCATCAACGAACTTGTGTTTCTGAATGTTATAGGAAGGAGGAAAGACTGAAGCAAGTGAGGTACTGCAAAGTTTTGAGATCCTTGTAAAGAATGAGTTGTGGGACCATCAGAATGGGGGGGATGGTAATGAAACAAAAGGTAACATTCAAGAGAGTGATTATAAGACTAAGATGTGGGGGAGGGGGAGGGGAGAGAGAGAGTAAAAAGCATGTAAGGGAACTGCCCCAAAACACTGAAACATCCTAATGAGGCTTAGTGTCTGAGGGAGGGGAGGTACCAGCGGTTATAATCCAGGTGATCTGAGAAGATACAGCATCAATTACGACGACCCTAACCGCTGGGGGTGTGCAGATCTGGAGGGAGCCCAATTACATCTGTTACGACACCATAATAGGAATCTGACTAGCTCGAGGGTTAAAGGAATGTTACGGATGTCACGGTGATTTGAGAGTACAAGTCCCTTCTATCTGATTTCAGTTTAGATTTGTTCTACATTTGTAAAGGTCCAAATACTTAATTACATGGTATTGTTAGTAGTTAAAAATACATCATTAAACAATGTGGGTATTGCTGTTTTAAGTACTCTTTAGCAGAGAAACCAAGTATAACACCATCTATGAGCCTACCATCTCACTTAGAACATCCTCCTCTTCAGTAACTATAACCACCTTGGTGAGACACACCCCTCACTGTAGCCTTACCATCAGCCTTGGTGAGATGTGGTCTTCATTGTAACAATATCTAAGGCACACCTTTTACTATAACCACTGCGCACCTCTCTAGAGCATCCACCTCTTATAACACTTCACTCACTATAACCAGCTCTGAGATATGGCCCTCACTATAACAGCTTCTGAGACACACTCATCACTTTTGCAGGCTCCCTGTAACATGCCGCTCCTTGTAATACCCTCTCTGTAACAGGCTGCTCCCTGTAATACCATCTCTGTAACACGTAGCTCCCTGTAATACCATCTCTGTAACATGCCACTCCCTGTAACAACAACAACTTGCATTTATATAGTGCCTTTAACATAGTAGAACGTCCCAAGGCGCTTCACAGGAGCGATTTTCAAACAAAATTTGACACCTAGCTACATAAGGAGATATTAGGACAGCTCTGTCACAGAGATGGGTTTTAAGGAGCGTCTTAAAGGAGGCGAGCGAGATAGAGACGCAGAGAGGTTTAGGGAGGGAGTTCCAGAGCTTAGGACCGAGGCAGCTGATGGCACGGCCACCAATGGTGGAGCGATTTCTTTTTTTATTCGTTCATGGGATGTGGGTGTCGCTGGCAAGGCCAGCATTTATTGCCCATCCCTAATTGCCCTTGAGAAGGTGGTGAGCCGCCTTCTTAAACCACTGCAGTCCATGCGGTGAAGGTTCTCCCACAGTGCTGTTAGGTAGGGAGTTCCAGGATTTTGACCCAGCGACGATGAAGGAATGGCGATATATTTCCAAGTTGGGATGGTGTGTGACTTGGAGGGGAACGTGCAGGTGGTGTTGTTCCCATGTGCCTGCTGCCCTTGTCCTTCTAGGTGGTAGAGGTCGTGGGTCTGGGAGGTGCTGTCGAAGAAGCCTTGGCGAGTTGCTGCAGTGCATCCTGTGGATGGTACACACTGCAGCCACGGTGCGCCAGTGGTGAAGGGAGTGAATGTTTAGGGTGGTGGGATGGGGTGCCAATCAAGCGGGCTGCTTTGTCCTGATTGGTGTCGAGCTTCTTGAGTGTTGTTGGAGCTGCACTCATCCAGGCAAGTGGAGAATATTCCATCACACTCCTGACTTGTGCCTTGTAGATGGTGGAAAGGCTTTGGGGAGTCAGGAGGTGAGTCACTCGCCGCAGAATACTCAGCCTCTGACCTGCTCTTGTAGCCACAGTATTTATGTGGCTGGTCCAGTTAAGTTTCTGGTCAATGGTGACCTCCAGGATATTGATTGTGGGGGATTCGGCGATTTAAAATCAGGGATGGGCAAGAGGCAAGAATTGGAGCAACTCAGAGATCTTGGAGGGTTATTGGGCTGGAGGAGGTGATAGAGATAGGGAGGGAGGTAATACAATGTCTGTAACACACTGCTCCCTGTAATCCCATCTCTGTAATACCATCTCTGTAACATGCCACTCCCTGTAATATCGTCTAACACGCTGCTGTCTGTAATATCATCTCTATAACTTGCTGCTCCCTGTAATACTCTCTCTCTCTAACACGCTGCTCCCTGTGGTACTCTTTCTGTAACATGCTGTTCCCTGTAATACGCTTTCTGTAATATGCTGCTCCCTATAATACCCTCTCTATAATGCGCAATTTCCTGTAATATTCTTTGTAACGTGTCGCTCACTGTACAATGCTCCCTGTAATACCTTTTCTGTAACACATCACTCACTGCAGTACCCTCTCTAACATGCTGCTCCCTATAATAGTCTCTCCTTAACACGCAACTTCATGTAATATATTTTGTGCAATATGTTGCTCACTGTAATACTCTCACTCTAACACTCCCCCTATATAATCTCTTATTGTAATACACCGCTCCCTGTAATGCCCTCTCTAACACGCCACTCCCTGTAATGCCCTCTCTAACATGCCGCTCCCTGTAATGCCCCCTCTAACACGCCGCTCCCTGTAATGCCCCCTCTAACACGCCGCTCCCTGTAATGCCCTCTCTAACACGCCGCTCCCTGTAATGCCCCCTCTAACACGCCGCTCCCTGTAATGCCCCCTCTAACACGCCGCTCCCTGTAATGCCCCCTCTAACACGCCGCTCCCTGTAATGCCCCCTCTAACACGCCGCTCCCTGTAATGCCCCCTCTAACACGCCGCTCGCTGTAATGCCCCCTCTAACACGCCGCTCGCTGTAATGCCCTCTCTAACACGCCACTCCCTGTAATGCCCTCTCTGTAACACGCAGCCTCTTGTAATATATTTTGTGTAATATGTTGCTCAGTATAATACCCTCACTGTAACACTCTCCCTACATACTCTCTCATTGTAACACACTGCTCCCTGTAATACTGTTTCTACACGCCGTTCGTAATACCCTCTCTGTAACACGGCAGTTGCTGTAAAATCCTTCCTCTAACACGCCGCTCGCTGTAATACCGTTTCTAACATGCTGTTCACTCTAAAAACCGTCTCTCTAACACGTTGCTCCCTGTTATACCGTCTCTGTAACATGCTGTTCCCTGTAATACCCTCTGTAACATGCTGCTCTCTGCTATACCGCCTCTGTAACATGCTGCTCCCTGTAATACCCACTGTGTAATGCGCAATTTCCTGTAATATTTTCTGTGACATGTCGCTCTCTGCAATGTGTCGCTCACTGTACGACACTCCCTTTCTGTAACACGTTACTCACTGCAGTACCCTCTCTAACATGCTGCTCCCTATAATAGCCTCTCCATAACACACAACTTCTTGTAATATATGTTGTGTAATATGTTGCTCACTGTAATACCCTCACTGTAACACCCTTCCTATATACTCGCTCACTAACTCCTGGTCCCTATAATATTCAGTTCACTCTAATGCATTGTGATGAATTGTCACAAAATACACTGTTCATAAATCCCTCACTGATGGAGAATCCACCTCATCCCAGCCCCCTCACATTGTTATAAAGGTGCTGCTATGTTATAAAATCTTATTTTTTCAGACTATAATTAAATTATTTGCACTGTTCCAGTTGTGCTGCTAACTGCTCCAATGTTGCCTGGTATCACAACTAGGTGGCAACCATATTATGCAAAAGAACAATGAAACTGGATGATGCTTTATTTTTCATTCTTCAGAACAGAGAGCAGGGATGAAGCAGATGGCTCAAAGATGGGAGATAAGTTTGTCTGTTACAGTGGTGGTATTACAGGTGCTTGTAGTGCGTAAAGAGCTGGTTGATGACGGTTACTGAGTTCACACTTCCTCTATAATCTATAGAGAGCTGGCTAACTGAGATTACTAAACTCACTGCCCCTGTAATGTGAATAGAATTGTTTTATTGTCATTACTAAGCTCACACTTGCCCTGTGATGTGTAGAGAGCTGGCTGATTGTGGTTACTAAGCTCACATTTGTCCAATGATGTGTACAGAGCTGGCTGATCGTGGTTACTAAGCTGGCTGATCTCTTTCTCATTTGCTTTACAGGTTGTGATGTGGATGAATCAGAACTTCCTTGTACCTGAAGACATTGAATGTCCGAGTGTGCCGTTAGAAGTCTGCTTCATGTCTCTGCGAGATGGTGGACAGCTCAGCATTCAAATGAATGCGAATGGAGAGGTAACATTGATTTACTGAACTCACTTTAAAAATAACTGTGATTTTACAAACAGAGCCAAGGACCCATAGTAGTTTACAGGACAGAAGCAAACCATTTGGCCTATCATGTTTGTACCGACTTTTGCTAGAGTAATCCAAACTAATCTCACTGCCTTGCTCTCTCTCCATAGCTCTGCAGCTTCCTCTGCCTCAAATGTTTATCTTTTGATCCCTTAAAAGATGCAATGGTCTCTGCCTCAATTGCTCCCTGCCTCATAGCATTCCATGCTCTAACAACTCATTGTCTAAAGAAATTTCTCTTAACCTCATTCTCTTTGTGTCAGTTTTACTTTGATGGCCCTCCTCACTGAATTCCCAATCAAAGGAAATAGTTTTTCCCTATTCACTCTATTAAAAGCCTTCATAATTTTAAAAAGCTCCATTAAATTTCCGCTTAGCCTTTGCTGCACCATTTGAAAATAATGCAAGTATTTCATTATTGTAGTTCCTCATCCCTGGTATCGTCTTGGTGAATCTGTATACTTCTTGGGTTTTATGTCCTTTCTATAATGGCTGCCCAAAACTGCACACAGTACTCTTAACCGTGGCCTAACCATTGCATTCTAAAACTACATCATTACCTCTTTGCTCTTGTACTCGATGTTATTAGATTTTCTATTCCTAGGAGAGGAAACCTCTTCTGAAATAGCAACAAGTCATTCCATTAACAACTGAACATAAACCTTACTCCCACAAATGTAAATCTCCAGTGACTGGCACATGGAGTTTGTTGGAAAGTACTAACTCCCAGGCACTCCTTGCAGCTTACCCATGTGTATTCATATACTTTGTTTTACTTTGGAGAACCAATAAATATAGGCAGGAAGGCTGTAGATTTCCAAAGTTTCCTATTCAGGAAGACTTGTGTCACTGACTGTCAAATCTAACAGCTGTGACATGCGAAGACAGCAAGTTGTATCACAATTCAGTACGAATACCAGGGAATCCTCACAGCTAAGTTTTCTTTATTTTTGATTTCCATTATGTTTACCATTTTCACTGGAGTAGATTGTGTTGGAGCAGGTGATTTTTCAATATCTGGTCATCTTTTAACATCTGATGACAGTCATGAAGAAAGGAAGAACTTGGATTTATATAGTGCCTTTTAGAACCTCAGGATGTCCCAAAGCGTTTTACAGCCAATGAAGTACTTTTAAAGTGTAGTCACTGTTGCAATGTAAGAACCGCAACAGCCAATTTGCGCACAGCAAGGTCCCACAAAACAGCAAGGTCCCACAAACAGCAATGAAATAAATAACCAGATATTCTGTTTTACTGATGTTGATTGGTCAACACACCTGGAGAATTCCCCAGCTTTTCTTTGAATATTGTCATGGGATCTTTTACATCCACCTAAGAGGGCAGACAGGGTCTAGCTTTACCGTCTCATCCAAAAGACGGTATCTCTGACAATGCAGCACTCCCTCAGTACTGAAGTGTCAGCCTAGATTATGTGCTCGCGTTTCTGGAGTGGGGCTTGACCCATGATCTTCTGACTATGGGGCGGAAGTGCTACCACCGAGCCAAGGCAGACACTCGTGTGGATAAATGGACTAAGTGAGGGTAGACCTCAAACTGCTCTGGATTTCATTTCTATTGGTAAATGCATGAATGGGACAGCGCTCGGGGCTTTATAGTTTGCTTTTAGCATTGAATTTTAACATGTTGGTATATCACCGGTTCTGTAAGGAAAGTATGTCAAAGGTATAGAAATGTCCATAATACTAAAATTTTCCCATCACTTTGCTGTTGGTGTTACTGAATATCTGTGAAAGTCTAAAACCCTGCTAGCCCCTTCCTGCTGTTCCTTGATGTTAAAAGTCTTTGATATTGGGGTAATCGAAGACTGATGGCCCTCCAACCCCATTTCTTGATACTGTAAAACCCTACTATTCTTTGTTGCTAAATGTGCCTCCTATAGTAACATCCTGATAGCCTCCCCGTTTGCTATTGATTGTCAGTGATGCAATGAAACTTTTACATTCTCATTACAACATCTCCAGTGGGGCAAATTTACCCAAGGTGTTCAGCTGCCCCCGATCAGAGATTTCCAATGTGGCATTCTTCCAGTCTTGTGGCTGGAAAAGGAAGATGGAGAATTTGTATCCTAAGACACTGAACCAACTTTATGTCTACAGCTCCAACACTGTCCCCCTCCAATGGCTTTGGGATTGCAAAACCCATCAAGTGTCCCAGTAATTCAGGACTGGGTGCAGGGAAGTCAGAGATCCCATCAGCAGCAGCAGTGTATCCATTCCAAAATGTGAGGATACCTGAGCTTGTGGGGAGCATGATGTTATTACCAAAGATGTTAAGTAGTTTAAAGCACGAGCAAAGTATCAGCCATGGCTCAGTGGTAGCACTCTCACCTCTGAGTCAGAGGGTTGTGGGTTCAAGCCCCACTCCAGAGACTTGAGCACATAACCTAGGCTGACACTCCAGTGCAGTACTGAGGGAGTCCTGCACTGTCGGAGTGCCGTCTTTCAGATGAAACGTTAAACTGAGGCCCTGTCTGCCCT
This sequence comes from Heptranchias perlo, assembly GCF_035084215.1. Lineage (NCBI taxonomy): Eukaryota > Metazoa > Chordata > Chondrichthyes > Hexanchiformes > Hexanchidae > Heptranchias > Heptranchias perlo. Next base: position 15,773,443 of record NC_090340.1, read on the forward strand.
CGGGTAGACATAATAGATCCCACAGCACTATTAAAAGAAGTGCAGGGGAGTTCTCCTGGCCAACATTTATCCCACAACTAACATCTAAAACCGATGATCTGGTCATTTATCATTGCTGTCTGTGGGACCTTGCTGTATGCAAATTGGCTGCCGCATTTCCCTACATTACAACAGTGACTACACTTCACAAGTACTTATTTGGCTGTAAAGCGCTTTGGGACATCTTGAGGTCATGAAAGTCTCTCTATAAATGCAAGTTCTTCTCTTTCAAAATAGATTGGTCTCCCATCTTCCTTTATCATCTGAAACGTAGTTTAAGGATGATGGAGGACCTCTGTAGGAATTTGGAAAAATTAATTCTTAGGAAGTTGAATTTACTCAAGTCCTTAAAAGATTTCGAGAAAAAACCTCCATTGTAAAATTTTGCATCTTCCTCATCCTTTCCTGATCTATGTTGCTTAAATACAACTTTGCATTTAGAAATCGTGGGTTGTGCATCAAGGGAGCAGTTGAGACTACAAGTGTAAATATTAAAGTCAGTGCTCCTATTACAAACCAGATGTGTTCAGAGTAAGAATTTATTCCAAAACAAACTCTAAGCAGTTTTCTTTTAACAATTACTTTTGAAATGTTTCTATTTCCAGGGATCCTCCAGCTCATTAATGTTATGCGATTCTGTTTACAGATCCACTGATTTGCTGTTATTGAACAGATGCTTATTCAGCAGTAACTTGTGGAGGGGGTAGGGAGGAACGAATGATCATTCTGGAAACAGGCATTGACACCATGACACCAGACACATTCCAATCTTCAGCTCACAATGTGCACTGTGTATTTGTGGGTCCTTTCTTTTGATAACACTCACGCAGTTTTTGAAATGAGTTCCGCAACCTTTTCTATTAGCACTGGATGTAATTATTGAGCATTGACTGAAGCTATCCAGTCTTTGTGAGGCTAACAACAAGGTCAGTCAAGTAGTGGAATGCATTTCAAAGGCAAATACACGGCCATTGAGTATTTCAGTCTCACAGAATAATACTTGTTGTAGTCGGCATTAGCCTTTCAAAGATCTGTAACTTGCCAACTATCACCCCCTGTATAATTTCTACAAGTTTTTGTATGCTCCCAGGAACCATCAAGTTCAGTTTTGTGAATCAAAAGTTCTTGTTAGAGCTGGGTCTGGCAGCGGCCTGCTGTTATGTCACCGAACCTACAAGAAAGGTTATTTGATAACAAAAGGAATTAAGTTATTTTAACCTTGTATAGCTCAATACTACAAAATGCTGCGGTACAGAGGAATCTGGGTGTCCTCGTACACGAAACACAAAAAGTCAACATACAGGTGCAGCAGGTAATCCGGAAGGCAAACGGAATATTGGCTTTTATTTCTAGGGGGATGGAGTATAAAAGCAGGGAAGTCATGCTACAAACTGTACAGGGTGCTGGTGAGACCACACCTGGAATACTGCGTACAGTTCTGGTGCCCTTATTTAAGGAAGGACATACTTGCATTGGAGGCAGTTCAGAGAAGGTTCACTAGGTTGATTCCGGGTATGGGAGAGTTGTCTTATGAGGAAAGATTGAACAGGTTGGGTCTATACTCATTGGAGTTTCGAAGAATGAGAGGAGATCTTATTGAAACATACAAGATTCTGAGGGGACTCGATAGGGTAGACGCTGAGAGGATGTTACCCCTCATGGGTGAATCTAAAACTAGGGGGCATAGTCTCAGAATACGGGGTCGCCCGTTTAAGACGGAAATGAGGAGGAATTTCTTCTTCCAGAGGGTCGTGAATCTTTGGAATTCTTTACCCCAAAAAGCTGTGGAGGCTGAGTCATTGAATACATTCAAGGCTGAGTTAGACAAATTTTTGATCAGCAAGGGAGTCAAAGGATATGGGGAAAGGGCAGGAAAGTGGAGTTGAGGTAAAAATCAGATCAGCCATGATCTCATTAAATGGCGGAGCAGGCTCGAGGGACCAAATGGTCTACTCCTGCTCCTATCTCTTATGGTCAATAGCGTGGCCATATTTGGAACATTGCATGTAAATTTGAACACCCTTCTTTCAATTGGAGATTGATGCATTGGGGAAGCTTCCAGGAAAATCAACAAGGATGATTCTGGGAATAAAAATACTAAGTTATGAGGATAGTCTTACAGAAATGACCTACTTGTTGAAGAAAAATAAATTAACAGGGACCACTGAAGGCCCCGCCTCTTCCTGTCATTCCTCTCCCCTCTTCCTCTCCTGAAGGCATTGACTTCTTGCTGGTGTAGCGTTCTGCGCTTGCCCAATGCTTACTGGTACCTTGCCCAAGTGGTTATTATTTATATGTGAATTAGACAGTAAGTTTTGACAGGCTATTCTACCTCACAGGACATCTCAGTTGAGCATGAGCTTGATCCTGTCCTCACACACGAGCACCTCTAAATAAAGTCCAGAGCGGGTACCCTGGCCAACTTTACCCTGCCTAACACGAAGATGCTGAGGTTAATTGTAGCGCCACTTGGATTGCCCAGGCTGAGATCAGCTAACTCAGCAGAGATTGTCGGCTCATATAGAAGCCTTCCTATTTGTACAGCTCAGCTATACGTTGCTTTAACCATATCAGGTAGTCACGGGTCTGTAAATGTTCAGAGACATGGATATTATGGGTAGTCAGTATAATCAACTTAAACTGTGACCACAGAGTTGGGGATCACAACGGCAAAGTTGGAAAGCTTCAAGCAACACTGTAAAGTAGCAGAATTTATTTTGCTGTGCAGAGTAGTAGATATGTAAAGTAAACTCCGAGGAAAAACAGTTAGTCCTGTGTGGATTAAATCCTTTAAAAAGAACTGGGTAAATGTCTGGTTAAGAACTGGTTTGGAGGCGAACAGAATAAGTATTGATACAGAATACCAATACTGTATGAAACTCTGCAGCTGACATCCCATTAGTACCCCTGGGATGGCATTGATGCATGTAGTCAGGGTTGAATATTGTATTTTTTAACATTACATTGAGATCCTCCCAGTATCTTTGACATTTAATGGAATTTCTCCTCTTGTTCATATCACCGAGGAAATTAAACCAGTCAGGTTGAGTGATGCAACTTTCATTGGAAGGAGGAGGATATCATGGGCTGACTTGTCATTTCTCATTCCGTGCTTTCTTACTGTTATGTTATAATATTTTTTAGGGGATGATTGAAATTGCTTCTTGTTTAATGTCTTTTTCCCGCACTTCGGGGACATGGCTTTACACCAGTCCCAGGAGATGGAGGTCTCCACCTCTCTGACTGTGTGGTGCTGTCATTGAATGTAGGATTGTGTCAAATGTCATCTTGTTCCCGCTGATCTTATTTCAGAAGGTCCCTGGTTTCAATGATTATTTCCACGGGCATTTATGTGCTACTAAAATCCTCTACATCCCAACAAACAGGTCACCATCAGAACAGGGGATATTGACCTTGCTGGTGAAATCATCCAGTCCCTGGCATCCTTCCTGGCCATCGAAGACCTCCAGGTGGAAGCAGACTTCCCAACTTATTTTGAAGAGCTGCGTCAAATACTTGTTCAGGTAGGTGTGCTGCTCTCCTTGTAACTTTCATGCACATAGTACTTTCATCAACCATTGGTGTTTGAAGTTGACAGTGTTTGAACCCATGGGTCAGTTTGTTAACATTTCACTAGAACAAAAACTTTTAAAAAAAATTCAAATTGGAGGTTCTCAGAATTAACCAAACAGGTCAGCTGAAAGATGAATCTATAGTCTGTTAGAACCAATAAATCAGATGTTACTTTCCCTCACAGTTGGTTGCAGGAACTTGTGACAGAATTTTTTTTTAAGATGAGCTGGTGGTTTCTGAAAATCACAATTACTGGTGTGTTTATTTACTGTTTATCCACAAAGAAAACTTATATATAACAAATAAGTTGCTAAAACTATGCTTTTTTAAAAGGTGGTGGTGAGCCGCCTTCTTGAACCGCTGCAGTCCGTGTGGTGAAGGTTCTCCCACAGTGCTGTTAGGAAGGGAGTTCCAGGATTTTGACCCAGCGACGATGAAGGAACGGCGATATATTTCCAAGTCGGCATGGTGTGTGACTTGGAGGGGAACGTGCAGGTGGTGTTGTTCCCATGTACCTGCTGCTCTTGTCCTTCTAGGTAGTAGAGGTCGCGGTTTGGGAGGTGCTGCCGAAGAAGCTGTGGAGAGTTGCTGCAGTGCATCCTGTGGATGGTACACAATGCAGCCACAGTGCGCCGGTGGTGAAGGGAGTGAATGTTTAGGGTGGTGGATGGGATGCCAATCAAGTGGGCTGCTTTGTCCTGGATGATGTTGAGTTTCTTGAGTGTTATTGGAACTGCACTCATCCAGGCAAGTGGAGAGTATTCCATCACACTCCTGACTTGTGCCTTGTAGATGTTGATGTGGAGATGCCGGTGATGGACTGGGGTTGACAATTGTAAACAATTTTACAACACCAAGTTATAGTCCAGCAATTTTATTTTAAATTCACAAGCTTTCGGAGGCTTGCTCCGTCCTCAGGTAAATGTAAACATTTACCTGAGGAAGGAGGAAGCCTCCGAAAGCTTGTGAATTTAAAATAAAATTGCTGGACTATAACTTGGTGTTGTAAAATTGTTTACACTTGTAGATGTTGGAAAGGCTTTGGGGAGTG